>NC_041402.2:170337311-170637311 GCF_900747795.2 Erpetoichthys calabaricus | reverse complement strand
AAGGATCAGTTTAATGAAGCAACCAGGTGACAAGAGGAGAGGATCAGAGTCAAACACTGGCTAAAAAAGGAATTACTTTGACAAAATTGTTCCAGAAACAAAGTTTGAAAAAACAGTGTTAAATCTGTTAGTTTGGAGAGGAAGTAATATCAAGGATTACCTTTTAACTCATTGCATCATAATTCAATGGTCATGAGCTTGGAGGACATGCCCCTGCCAGTCGATAGGACTGCAAAATGCCAGTGATCATAAAATAACCAAGATGGCAGCGCAAGTGGATCAAAATATTTAATACCATTAATAGTGAACCTCCAGTCGAAAAAACTAATATTAAATTCAAATTCTGTGTAGGGGTTTAAGTAAGGAATAATTAATGTAAACTTGTCACTTGTCCATTACCTGAGCCTTTGCCAGGTATACTCATCAGAGACCCGCATGAACTTTAAGGCAATAAGAAACCTGACTACACGATTTAAATGAAGTTTCCTGTTTAAAACCAAGCAGTCTTAGAACTCATCCCAATCTAGTGCTGTGCACTTTCAATGATAGTTGCCCATTGTCAATAATATCGACAGCAATAAGTTCCATGTTGCCATCACCCTGTTCCCTATGAAATCAAGTTCAACCGTCTTCACTCTCACAGCTCAGCTTATAGATGGCACTTTGGAAATGTCACTTGTCAGGTGTACGTTCACTTCTTTCACTACCAATCTATCAGAAATGTCACGTTCTCATCTCATCATGGCCTTGCAGCAAAGCTGCAGACTGTCAACTAAATGATGTGTGATCAGCACCCAGTATATCTCTGATGGAGATTTTCTTTTTCATTTTGAGCGAAGGGCGTGGCGCAGCAGTATTGCAGTGCATTTGCCACAAGTTCATTTAGTATGTCTTCCAGTAATGGCTCAGCTTGTCAGAAATAACAATAGCTTGTCTTCTTGAGGGAAGTTGCCCTTCAGCCACCTATCTGTTTATTAAGACTTTCTTCTAGCAAGGAAGCAGGCCCGTTTTTTTCTTGGATACAAAGGCTCAGCATCTTGCTTCTCATTTGTGGACAGATTTTTAGAGGGTACAGTCTTAAATATACATTCATTTCCTAATCTACTTAATCTGTTTTAGATTTTCAGTGGGCTGGTGTTTATCCCCACCAGTATCAAGCATAAGACAGGAGCCACGCCTGGAGTGGGAACCAGTCTGCCAAGAGCCTGCTAAAAACCATGGGTACCAATAGAGAATCACCAATTAACCTTGTACTGTCAAGGAATGGTGCCCACCTCATGTCCAGAATTGCTGAGAAAGGCTCTGGATTCTGTGACGTTGAGCTGGTTTAGATAGATAGATAGATAGATAGATAGATAGATAGATAGATAGATAGATAGATAGATAGATAGATAGATAGATAGATAGATAGATAGATAGATAGATAGATAGATAGATAGATACTTTATTAATCCCAGGGGGAAATTCACATATTCCAGGAGCAAAAATATTAAATTAAAGAGTAATAAAAAATGCAGATAAAAAAACAGACAATAACTTGAATAATGTTCAACGTTTACCCCCTCTGGTGGAATTGAAATGACAATTTCAAACAGTTCTGTACGTGGATGGATGGAGAGGCTGATGGATGAATTTTTACTTTATGAAGCTGTAAGGCACTGCAGCACAAGGAAGAAATGAGTCCTGAATGAGACATCAGTTTATTGCATTCATGTACACACCCAGGCTCATGTATATTGGGACAGCTTGAAGACCTCATTTTGTATAATGTGCATATCGTAGGGGTCTTACAGGATGACCTTGTATAAAACTGAAGGTGTGAAATGGAGATGGCATCTTTTTGTCTAAAAATTTGCAAAATGCAAACATCTCATTTTTACTACTAAATTCACCTAATGCAGTAAAGGGCCAATGGGACACTCAGAGGCGTAGCTAGGGTTTTCAGCTCCCGGGGACAACTGAAGATTTCACGCCCCCTCCTGTTTGCCAAATAATAATAATAATAATTCATTACATTTATATAGCGCTTTTCTTAGTACTCAAAGCGCTATCCACACAGGGAGGAACCGGGATGTGAACCCACAATCTTCCACAGTCTCTTTACTGCAAAGCAGCAGCACTACCACTGTGCAAAATGCAATGGGGAAGGGAAATTTGGCGCCCCCTGGATGCTGCACCCGGAGACAGATGTCTCCCCTTGCCCCCTGCCCAGATACGCCACTGGGGACACTGGTTCATCACAACCCTTCACTTACTGCTGATTTCTTATTACTGTGTTGTTTCACTTAATTCCCTGGCTTTCCTGTATGTGAGTTTTGTTGTTTATAGTTATTTTTTTATATTTTTGTATGCTTTATGTAATTTATTTAGCATTTACGTATGGTGTCTTTAAGTTTATATATATGTATTGTGTTCTGTGGGTGGACCCCCCCCCCCCCAAGGGGAGGGGTCACTTTATGCCACACCCTCCATCTTTAGATTCTGGTGGATGAGTTGGCTTCTCTCATTGGCTGCTTTTTGAAGTTTTTGTGAGTATGATTTTTCTTTTCACTCTTTTTGCTTTCTGGATTTTTCAATTCTGTTTGGTTATTTTTAATTCTTGGACAAATGAACTTGTTTCACCCACTCCTTTTTGCCTTTTTTTTGCTTTGTGATATTTTTGTGTTTGTTTTTATTTGTATACCTTTTTCATTTATAAAGATTCTTTGTTGCCCTTTTTCCATACAAGACAGGGTTTCTACAGTTCCCCTCTCCCTTGATAGGCATTTTGATATTTTTTGAACATTTAAAGCCAGATGCCTAGGTAACAATAATGGTAATAAATCTGTACATTTACATAAACTTTTCTCACTACTCAAAGCACTTCAGTGAGTGTGGGAACCACTTCAACCACCACTGACATGCAGCATTCACCTGGATGATGCAATGGCAGCCATTTTTGCGCCAGTACACTCACCATACGTTAGCTGTTAGGTGATGGAAGAGTGAGCAATAATTAGCCAGTTAGAGACAGGGAAAGATTACGGGGACAGATTGACTAGGTTGTAATGGGCAATTTAGCCAGGACATTGGGATACACCCTACTCTTTACGAAGGATGTCCAGAGGACTTTTATGACCACAGAGAGTCAGGACCTCGATTTCATGTCTCATCTGAAGGATGGCGTCATTTGTATAGCACATTGACCCTGTCACTACACTGGGGCATTGGGATCCATACACAGACCGCAGAGTAAGTGCCCGCTGCTGGCCTCACCAACACCTCTTCCAGCAGCAATGCAAGCCTTTCCTAGATGGTCTCCCATTCAAGTATTGGCTGGGCCCGAGTATTCTTAGCATCAGTTGGACTTCCTTTCTGAAGTGCATGTGTTATGGCTGCTGCATATAGTAGTTGGTGACCAGTTGCTTTGAGTAAGGCTATATCTGGGCAGGCCAGTGAAGGTCTTATCATTTTGACCAGTTTGTGGAACAGCAGTAGCTGTTGTTTTAATCACTAGTGTTATTATTATCTTGCTATGTTACCTTATTTTTAAAAGTGCTACACAAGCTTTCTTGCCTTGTATATCTGATGTAACGGTGAACACCTCTGCCTCGCCTTTCAGATTTTGGTTATGTTACTTTATCATTACAACTTTCTTATGCTAATGTAGGCTTACCTGAATCTGTTGCTTGAGGTAACGTTTGTTGTTGTACTAGAGAACTTAAAGGGGGGAACAGTGAACTGTAATTTTTACTAAGGGCAAGCAATTTATTCAAGCTTTGATCTGTAATTCAGATGTGCCCAGCTCCCAGCTCTCTGGCACTTACTACGCTATAACTGATGCATTCTGGTGTTAGCAGGAAAAGAGTATTTTGGTTTCAGTGCCTTGTTTATCAGTAACTCACGAGGACAATGAAAGGTAGCCACATACATCTGCCATTAACTGTCTATTTAAGAAGTGTAATCAGCAGCTTTCCCTGGACTGCATGACTTCAGACACAATATAAAGGTATCTCTGTCCATTCTGGGAATGGCTCAGTGAATTTATCTTTGACGCCTGCTTTGTCGATCATTTTGGATATCTCACACCCTTTTTACCAAATCCGAGTTGTCAATACACAGCAATTCCAAATGCACTGTCATCACACTCCACTTAAAGTAAAAAAAGTAGTCTTTTACTATGAAGAAAAACAAAATCAAAGTTCTTTCCCTTTCACTCCCATTTATCAGAATATGTTCACTTTAAGATTAGTCTTTTTGAAGAAATCTGAAAAAGAATTATCTATAAGTTACGTATCTATGAGCAACGAACAATTCCATATCCAGACTCCTGCTGTCTAAAATTCAGTAGCTTGGGCCATTACCTTTAAATGGCCATTTCCCTCTGTGATAAACTTCTTTGCATTCTAAATGTTTTATTTAGGCTTCTTGGAACTAGCTTATCTTTAAATGGCAATTTATTTATTTGTTTGTAGATATTTAGTGCTTGAACCATTTAAAAAAATAAAAAAGATCAATTCATATCCTCCATTTTCATGACAATGGTACTCAATTACAACCAAAATTAGGTTTCACATCGTATACTATATTTGCTTTAAATTACTTTTTAATTGTCTACTTGTCACACTGAGCCATTCTTAAATTGGAAAACCACGATGTAGGAGTTTGTACGACTCAGAGATAAGCTTTGGCTAAATGGTCATTCATTAAAGATAATTATTATTAGTGTTCCGTAAGGGCCACTGCAACTGAACATGGGGTGAATGATAATGGAAAATACCTCATATTTACTAAATTATTCAGATTTTTATATAGAGAGTGTATAGTAATGGGGAGCCCACTCCCAATGAGAAGAACAAGTCAGAAAAGAAGCACACAGGTACTTAGCAATTACTTCCCCTAGAAAGACCCTTTCAACTTCTGATTTAGACATAAATGTTTCAGCCACATTTTAAAAGTCACTTATATGTAGTGGAAGCTAGATTAAGAAGGGAGGTGATGATTAGTGAGCAACAGTTTGGTTTAATGCCAAAAAAGAGCACCACAGATGCAATGTTTGGTCTGAGGGTGTTGATGGAGAAGTATAGAGAAGGAGTTGCTTTGAGTCTTTGTGGACCTGGAGAAAGCATATGACAGGGTGCCTCGAGAGGAGTTGTGATATTGTATGAGGAAGTCAGGAATGGCAGAGAAGTATGTAAGAGTTGTACAGGATATATATGAGGGAAGTGTGACCATGGTGAGGTCTGCGGTAGGAGTGATGGATACATTCAACGTGGAGGTGGGATTACATCAGGGATCGGCTCTGAGCCCTTTCTTATTTGCAATATTGATGGACAGGTTGACAGACAAGATTAGACAGGAGTGCCCTTGGACTATGATGTTTACCAATGATGTTTGTAATCTGTAGCAAGAGTAGGGAGCAGGTTGAGGAGACCCTGGAGAGGTGGAGATATGCTCTAGAGAAGAGAGGAATGAAGGTCAGTAGGACAAAGACAGAAAACATGTGTGTAAATGAGAGGGAGATCAGTGGAATGGTGAGGATGCAAGGAGCAGAGCTGGTGAAGGTGGATGAGTTTAAATACTAGGGATGAACAGTACAGAGTAAAGGGATTGTGGGAGAGAGGTGAAAAAGAGAGTGTAAGCAGGGTGGAATGGGTGGAGAAGAGTGTCAAGAGTGATTTGTAACAGACGGTTATCAGCAAGAGTGAAAGGGAAGGTCTACAGGATGGTATTGAGACCAGCTATGTTATATGGGGTGGAGACGGTGGCACTGACCAAAAAACAGGAGGAGCTGGAGGTGGCAGATGTTAAGATCTGCATTGGGTGTGACGAGGATGGACAGGATTAGAAATGAGGACATTAGAGGGTCAACTCAGGTTAGACGGTTGGGAGACAAAGTCAGAGAGGTGAGATTGCGTTGGTTTGGACATGTGCAGAGGAGAGATGCTGGGTATATTAGGAGAAGGGTACTAAGGATAGAGCTGCCAGGTAAGAGGCACAGAGGAAGGCCTAAGAGAAGGTTTATGGATGTGGTGAGAGAGGACATGGTGGTGATGGGTGTGACCGAACAAGATGACGAGGACAGTTAGATATGGAAAAAGATGAGCCGCTGTGGCGATCGCTAATGGGAGTAGCCAAAAGAAGAAGATATGGCATTCTGGCATGTATCATTCCAGGGCATCAATAACAGGGCTTCTGCTCACCTCTGCTCTCTTGGTGGATCTCTATTAGGCACTCCATTTTATGAGTCAAACAGGCCCATGACTGGAAATATAATTTATGTAAAGCTGTCTAATTATATATACAGAAAAAGATGTTCAAATTGAAAGACACTAAAGGCTTTTTCATAAAATTCCAGACTTGATACTCTATCTTTTATTTATTTTGCTGTAACCGTTCTAGATACAATATATTCTAGCCATGCTTCACGTATGAGCTTCTTCTGGTGCAGTGAACCCAAAAATAGTAAAGACACTCTCTGCCCCAGCTGAAGGTCTTCTTCTTTAGTCCATTCCTCAAGGGTACAATGGATTATCCCAGGCTATAAGTATGTGGGCCTTGGCTTAAGCTTTTGTACTCTTGACGTGAACGCATGAGCCGAAGGAGAATCCAGACTTCATTGTAATGATGCATTTATTACTTTCTGTTCATCCAACGGTGTTTGTTAAGAGAGGGTAGGAGCATGCGCTGACAAACCACCTCAGGATCCCAGAGTAGGACCAGAGTGCAGCCACACAATGGGTGACACCTCAGCACCACACTAGTTCAGATGGAATAGAACAGTATGAGGTTTTTATGGTGGCTGCAGGATGGAGGGCTTGCTTGCAGAGCTAAATGCAGGATAACGTCATACCCAGGAAAGAGCAATTGCAGGTTAAGGGCCTTGCTCAAGGTGCCCAATGGAGTGTAATCACTTCTGGCATTTACGGGATCTGTACCAGCAACCTTCTGATTACCAGTGCAGATTCCTAGCATCAGAGCCACCACTCTGCCCGTTTTTTAAGAACAACTACAGAAATCTATCTGTATCTGTCTATCTATGGACCCGATCTGTCCATGACTGAAGTTTGGGGGGTGAAGGGGGGTTCGTCCACTTGTGCACTGCCATATAGGACATAAAATAGAAGTCTATGATCAGGACTACTATACCAGATCCACTTGCCTTCAGGCTTCTATCCCCTAATCTAACCCTAACATTAAACTTAACCCTTCAAATGTAATCCTTCAGTGCACCTGAGCAGGTCTGACCATGACATGACTTACTCCCATCCACAAATGGATTCTGACTGCACATGCACAAGGCAAGAACCAAGCCCTACATTTGATGCCAGTTATGACCGTGTTAATAACACATGAAAAGTGATGAGTGAACCCTAATGAGTTTAATGAATTTTGGCAAACTTGGAGAAATGCATTGAAGTCAAAGGGGTAGGAGAAACTGAAGTAGTTTTAAGGGGACTATAATGTTGCAATGGCAATTTGAGTGTCCCTGAGGGCTACTGCCACATATGCTGAATCAACTATTGTGGCCAACAATGTGACCTCAGTTGTAAGCCAGCAGTGCTAACCACTGCACCACCATGCCTCCCTGAGATAAAATTATATTCTGAGTGTTTCATCCATTTCTGCATCTCCTGAGCTCCTATCACTAGGACTAATTAACAGACACCGAGTCTGTGATGCAAGGGATCCACGTTATCTACTCGGGGGGCTATCCCTATCACTGTCACAAGTGCTGTTATGAGTTTTCATAATATTATCATTATGGTCACCTGAAACCTATCTATCTATCTATTTTACCAAGCAGTCAATCAGTCAGCATCATTTCTCAGAGCTAAACCTCTCATACAGTATTCTTAGAAAGGTACTCCCTGATTTTTGAGTAGTCTACTGCTCTTCCCTGACAAAGGTCATCCCATTTTGGGTGGACATGCTGCCCCATGTACAGCTCTCCTGTCTCACAGTGACCAGAGGCTCCACTCAGCAAATTTCCAGACTGGCCTTCTGTCTCCACAAAGTTAAACTCTGGGCCATCGACTGGCACTAAGAGGCCTCTGCCTTTCCATCCGGTGTTGCTGCTGAAGTATGCACTTTACTGTTTTTGGCCACTTACTCTTTGCTAATTAAACACCGGGGAGTCACAGGAGCCACCAAGGCCACTCAGCTTTAAAGTTAATATTATAAATGTCCATCAAATACTGTTTATTGAGCATAAATTAATGGCTTTTATGATTTTGCTTGGAGCATTTTTTTGGCTTTCTTGACCTAAGAAGCTCCCAAATCCCACTACCATTTCCTATGAAAAATAATGAGCATCAGGCAAAATATGTTTTTTTTTTCTTCTGGTAAAATTGGAGTGTATAGTGAAATAATGGAGCTTAATGTGCTCTAGAAATACTTTGAAACTCTATGAACTGGCCACAAGCAAATTTTGTTTAAGATGCAAGGAGGCCAGATGATGCAAAATGCAGAAAAATATAATTAAAGCGCCCTTCTTCTATGCATCCCACATGATTGATGATCATCTCCAGATTGTCCATTCATTAGTGCTGCAGGCAGCGCACTGCCAATTATCATCAATGCAACACCCTGCTGTTTTAGGATGAAATTAGCGGATACTGGCTTCTTCCTGATCTACACACAGCATTAGAATTCAAGAACAGGACTGGAGAAGGCAACATGTATGCCAGTAATGCAGCTCTCAGCTAAATTAAGATTGACAATCTGCTCTTTGCTTCATCCATTCCAACAAAAATAGGAAAGAAACCCATACTGACCTGGGAAGAAG
Source organism: Erpetoichthys calabaricus (assembly GCF_900747795.2). NCBI lineage: Eukaryota > Metazoa > Chordata > Cladistia > Polypteriformes > Polypteridae > Erpetoichthys > Erpetoichthys calabaricus. The sequence goes on along the minus strand of NC_041402.2, from coordinate 170,628,544 downwards.
TCTTGTCAGCAAACTGTAGTAGAAAAAGTGAGGAGCTACACGTCAACTACAGAATAGCAACTTCAGGTATTAAAACTGTACTTTAACCTGCCGCTGACCAATTTACAATGTAAATACACAGCAGTGAGAAATGGCAAAATTGTGTAACTGCCCCTAACTGAACTTCCAAAAATTATTTTACCTATTTTTGCAGATGTCATTTCTGAAACTGTCGTTCAGAGACTTAGCAAGACCCATTATAGGCCTGTAGGGACATTACTGCACTGAGCATTCACACAGATGGACAATTCCTGTAGATGTCTATATCAAGTCTTAGATAGATAGATAGATAGATAGATAGATAGATAGATAGATAGATAGATAGATAGATAGATAGATAGATAGATAGATAGATAGATAGATAGATAGATAGATAGATAGATAGATAGATAGATAGATAGATAGATAGATAGATGTGAAAGACACTATATACAGTAATAGATATGTTAATGTAAAATGCACTATAGATAGATAGATAGACAGACAGACAAAATTGTGAGTGAGCCCACTTCCTTGGCTGAGAACCAATGCCACATATGAATGGTCTGAGGATGCTTTACTGTTCGCACAACACAGGACTGATGGTAATGCTCACCTTTTCTCTTCCGGGCAATCTTTTTTCCGGATGCCCCAAATAATCGGAAAGGGGATTCATCAGAGAAAATGACTTTACCCAAGTCCTCAGCAGTCCAATCCCTGTACCTTTAGCAGAATATCAGTCTATCCCTGATGTTTTTCTTGGAGAGAAGTGGCTACTTTGCTGCCCTTCTTGACACAAGGCATTCCTCTAAAAGTGTTTGCCTCACTGTGCATGCAGATGCACTCACACCAGCCTGCTGCCATTCCTGAGCAAGGTCTGCACTGGTGGTACCCCAATCCTGAGCCATGAAAAAAGAATGGTACCAAAACATCCTCAGAGAGCAACTTCTCCCAACCATCCAACAACAGTTTGGTGATGAACAATGCCTTTTCCAGCATGATGGAGCACTGTGCCATAAGGCAAAAGTGATAACTAACGGGGGACAAAAACATCAAAATTTTGGTTCCATGGCCAGAAAACTCCCCACACCTTAATCCCATTGAGAACTTGTTGTCAATCCTCAAGAAATGGGTGGACAAACAAAAACCCACAAATTCTGACAAACTCCAAGCATTGATTATGCAAGAATGGCTGCCATCAGTCAGGATTTGGCCCAGAAGTTGATTGACAGACAGCATGCCAGGGTGAATTGCAGAGGTCTTGAAAAAGAAGGGCCAACACTGAAAATATTGACTCTTTGCATAAACTTCATGTAATTGTCAATAAAAGCCTTTGAAACTTATGAAATGCTTGTAATTATAGTGCAGTATACCATAGAAACATCTGACAAAAAGATCTAAAAACACCAAAGCAGCAAACTTTCTGAAAACCAATACTTGTGTCATTCTCAAAACGTTTGGCCACAACTTTAGATAGTAAACTTGTGGCCTTGATGGATGAACGTTTTGTCACTTCTTGTGTCCGTCCCCCTGGACCTGCCTTTTCCTACCTGGCCTGTACTTAACTGGATGTGTCGCGTTTTTGGATTGGGCACTTTAAGGCTCGCGTCTATAAAGACGTCTTTTTGCCATTTTTCAATGTGTTTATAATGTGTGTTAAATTTTAGTTATACTGGGGGTGCCCCAAACCTTTATGCTTGTATGTATGTGTGTGTGCGTCTACACACATATAAAATATTTATATATTGTAAGGTTTCTAAATCCTTTTGGGACTTCCCCCAATGGGACAACATGCCGAAAAGCATCCCGAAGTGTGATCGCCGTGTCTGAGGAAGACAGTTTATCGTGAGCTCCCGATGCTGCTGCGGCTCGCCACTAAAGCAGATCCAAGTTGATCGCGGTCACGCTATAAGAGCTTGTCGTTGATGGGTGATGCAAGGAACATTATAAATACAGGGAACCGGATTACTTGGCCACTAACCTGGCCACAAGCCTGCCTGATTGCTGTGTCTGTGTATAGGAGAGTGGCAGATCACGCTGCAATAAATAACCACGCTGTTCCTGTTTCAAGCTAAATAAAGCTGGTTTTGCTAAAGTAATGAGACTTAGCCTCCTGTTTTGGGGTGCAAGACTCACACATCTAATATATTGTAGCAGTAGAGGCTTTTATCGACCTCTTGAACCCTCAGGTACCACGCCAAACACCAGGTAAAAGACCAATTATTATTTATTAAATAATAATATTGTGCACAAAGCACCCTCCACTCCACACTACTCATACAATAACCAATATTCTCAATACAATAATAACTCCTCCTCTCCCCGACACTTCGCCACCCTACCTCCCAGCTCAGCTCAGTGTTGGGGCTTTCCCAGAGTCCTTTTATACCCCCTGACCCGGAGGTGTTCCTGCCCAACAGTCCACAAGTCCTTATTACTTCCGGGTCAGGGTAACAGTCCTTTTCTTCAACCTGGAAGTACGTCATTTCCTCCTGTTCATGTGACCAGGATGTACTTCCAGGTTATAGGGCATTTAAGAGTCCGACAGCCTCCCTACAGCGACTCCTGGTGGCCTCCATGGTATCCAGCAGGGCTGTGCATACAAACTACAAAGTCCATGAGGTCCTGCTGGAATTCGGGGAACTTCCATGCTGTTGGGAGAGCTCCACCTGGCGGCCTGGGGGTGAGGGCCGGAATATTTAGCCGGCCATCCACCACAATATATATAGTATTATATCTAACATATATATAGTAACAGAGACAGAAAGAGGTGCAACATTTTGGGGCACCTGCAGGCAAATCTCATATAATTGAAACAAAAATAAAATGCATTGTACAAATGCCACTGAGCAAATAACGGCTTTTCTGATGCAAGTCTAATTCTTGATTGCCCAAGAGTGTGGATTTAAGGAATTCTGGGAGGAAGAGGCAGGTCCAGGTGGACTTCCATAGGAAGCACATCATTTGTGTTACAACCATCAATCTTCTGTTCTGCAAAGAGAGAAAAGGTGTTTGTGCACAGTGCCAACCCTTGGAAAGTTGGGGATTTAACGTCACCATAGCCCTTAAGCTGTTCCATATGCACAAGTGAGGAACAATATATAGTAGAATCCAGTATACAGTAGAATCCTCTACTGTGTTTATTATTCAACATTGTGTGTTGTATTTATCTCACATATCTTTTAGACATAACATTTGTAGCTATTGGACGGAGCACTCAGCTTTTATGTAGAAGTGGAATCACAGTACGTAATAATCCTTCCAATCATACTTCCATTATCAAACATGCTTAGAGTCATGGGAGCTGGATCCTATGTCATAAAGAAATGTTTTATTTCTGTGTGGTCTATAATATAGGAGTCACTGCCTAGTTTTGTATTTTGTTTTATCTTATTTCAGTGCAATGGTTGTCACTTGTATGATTCTCCTGTATTTTGGCGGCTCTGCTCATTTCATGCCTATAATCCACTTTAGAAGTGATGAATTTCCTCCATCCCTTATTATCGGAAAGCGAGCTGCCATCTCTGTGTTTTCAGAAGTAAAGCCTGGGGACGAGCTCTCATAAGAGATGAGTTTAGTATGTGATAAAGCACAGTATGTCACTTTCTCGAACAATAAAAGCGCAGCACTCGCTTTCAGTTTTGAGGGCCTTGTGCCTTCTCTTCACAAATGCGGGAGCGATGTGAAAGTAATTAAAGGGCTTTATGACTCCTGCTGTGAATGCTTGCTAATACACTCGCGTCTGGCACTAATCATTTGCTGATGTTTACCACCACATTCCCAAGATCTAGTCCTACTTTTGATTTCAGTTACTTTCACTTTGCGAGCCAAAAACAAAGACACTGGCTTTCATCTTCTCAGCTTGTCTCCTTAAGTTTTCTTCTTGAAGAGCGGTGTAGAGATTAGGTGGCCAAATATTTCTCAATAAGCACTTCTTCTGGTATAGAAATGTTTTAATAAGAAAGGACTCTTCCCTTTTTGCCTGCCTCAGCTCGGCAGTATTCCTGAGCCAATAGTGTGAACATAGGAACATTAGACAGTTTGTAAAAGACGAGAGAGGTCAAGTCATCCCCTCCAGTCTTCATGGTTACCTCTTCAATTATGTTACTTGGCACTGTTTTCTAGGTTCCACGTTAATGGCTTCTTCACACCACTCTAATTAAGGAACAGATCTATTTGTGTGGAATATTTATTTGGTGTCTTCACCCTTTCACAATTCAACAAAAAATGTTAACAGTTAAACAGGGCACTGGTTTTAAGAAGCCATTGCTTTTCCAGAAATTAAAGCTGTCTGGTTATACAAATGATTAAGGACATTTATGCCAGTTTTTGGGATAGTCTCTCTTTTAATTGGGTTGTTTTTATATCGCATCATTTGGTTTACAATCTCTCATTGATTTTCTGGATTTATGACACCCGCACAAATGTGAAATAATATTTGCCATGAACTGCAGGAGTCCAGTTCAAAAATTGCTTCTGAATTTGCTGATTAGAGGGGGAAAACGGCATCAAAAAACCCAACTAGAACCCCAAAGGGCTGGGAGAAATCTTTATGAAAATAAAAGGGTTATTTCAAACAAACGGCTCTGTGAAACAGAAAGCTCAAGAGAGCTCAAATGAGTTGCCTGAGATTACAGCAAACAAGTCCCAAATCAGACTCTAGAGGTGTAGTCAAAAACAAAGCAAAGGGTCAAAAATCCAGAAGACACAAAAACAGGCGCAATAAACACAAGACTATCCACTCCCTAGCGTGTTCAAAATGAACCGTGAAGAACTGTGGAAGGCCTTCCCATAAATAGGGTGGAGGGCCGTTGATTGGCAGGTGGCCCTGCCCCTTGGGGAACCACCCACAAAGCCACATGGAACATTACTTAGGCCCTATCCCTTTTCCAACTCATACATTGAAAAATGTTTATAATAAATAAAATAAATACAATACAAATTAATACAAATTCATGGAATAAAATAAAGTAAAACAAACAAGAAACACAACTGTGAACACAATTTAGAGGGAAAATGCTGGCTGAAACATGACAATATGGTGGATGTGGTTATGCGTCACAGAGTAGGTGGTTAAAAGTGTCCACATGTGACATCCAGGAATTTTTGCCTATAGAAGGAGGCTTGGTATTTGGGCAATATGGTAGAGGTTTGACAGTCACATTTGACAGATAAAGCCTCTGGTATTTTCTTTTGCTAATTGATTATTTCTGCCTCTTTTGGGATGATTTTTTTTATGATTTTGTTTCTCTGGCAATGTGTGAGGCTTTGGTGCTCTTCAGTCATGCTGGGCACACACTCATGTCTAACCACAAAGAGCTTTTCAAACTTGTTCATAAGGCCTCTTCTCCTATTGTTCAGGCTAGAATCAGAGGCTCCTATACCACCACATGCCATATTGTTTTGAGTCTTCTTACCACTACAGCAACTCAAAACGTTTGTGCCAGATGAGTCGTAATAGTAACCTACCTACCCACCAACCTAAAAGTGATGACTCCTACTTGTATTAAAGTTTGACTGCTATTGAAGCTATGGAATTTTCTTCAGAACATTTCTGTCTGGGTTCGCATTTTTAAATCTTAGGATTATTCTGGGTGTTTATTTTATTTTGCATTATTATTTATTTTATTCCAAATGTTTTTGTGTTTGTGTTAGATGGAAAACTCAATTCTGCAGTTATGTTTTATTTTTGGTTTTGTTTATACAACTTTACTAATTGTTCATGTCATATTTTTGTTAATTTGTGTCCCCATTTTGTGGATTATCTGTATACTGATGCTGGAACATCCAAGATTGTAGACCACCTATTAAAATCGCTATACATTTGTTCCTCTAGTATTACTAAATAGGATTTGGATTTTTCTGTCAATTTTTAATGAGTAGCTTTATTTAGTGTTTGGGTTTTGACATTTTATTCTAACTACCCAGTTTGACCATTGCCTGTGTCTTTGACAGTGGCAGATAATTATTATGAGCACTAAAATACTAACAGATGATAACCAATAACCAAGATGTGGTCTGGTACAGTAAAGAGTCAGAACCATGACATCAGAGTAAACCAGGTAACTGTCATGACTTAGGAGTCCCAAGGCAAATAAAACCCAAACTGCACCTTCAAGAATGCCCTTTAGAGGAGGAAATCCCATCAAAAAACCCTGGCTAGACACAAATCTACAATCTTTATAAAATATGTTTAATTCATAAAAATGCTCTTCAATGATAATGAAAATTCCATGGAGCACAAAGGCAGAAGAATTTGCTCTAAACAATATGGCAATCCAAAGCAACCAAAGTCTCAATACATTAAGCAAAAAACAAAGTCAAAAGCAGAGCAAGAAGTTAAAAAATCCAAAGAATCAAAAAAGCACAATAGAAATGCAAAGCATAAGAATTCACCACCGTCAAGTAAATTCAAAATGAACTTCCAGAAACTGTGGGAGGCTGATTGGTAGGTGTATTATCATACTATTTCCATCTACTTACCCTTTACCTGTTTTGTCTCAAGGGTAAGTGTACTCGTGAAGTTTGTTATCGGGTTGGTCTACTGTTGCACTTTAAGATGAACACACACATACATAGCTATATGCATACACACAGACCCTAACCACAACAGTGCCCCATGAATGACACACACACATGCTGATTAACCTCCGGCACTTTAAACCACACAAGTGCTTTAGGAATAACATGGCCTGTCACTCAGCACTTCAAGAGACTTACTTATTATCGGCACAAACAACATACAATGTTTTAATGATCTCAGACCAAAATATTACTTATGGTCTACAAGAATACATTTAAACATACAAAGACTCAGCACTCTTGACTAATGGCCATTTATCAGCCAAGAATATCTTCTTTACGTACTGTTCCCTACTATTGAGTGGAGCTCTCACTCTCAGCCTTAATAAACCTCGCAGCACAGAGGTAATGGCAAATCTCCAGCTGCACTAGGTACTCAAAGAAATCTAACTTATTATTTCACTCACTATAAGACAAAGCATAGAAAGTTAAAAGCACCATTGTATTTATTACAAGAATAATAATAATACCACTGGAACAAATAATAATAGGAAATAGGTACTGATAGGAAAGTCTGAATATATATAGTCTTTAGAAAAAGCTTACAAAAAAGTTACAGATGACAAGGATGAATGTCCCAGGGTGGCAGTTGATTTAGCAATCTACGTTCATGAAAATGCTGTTAACTGACAATCGGATGAAAACTGGTCACGTGTCTTCGTTTTCTTCTCTGACGTCGCTCTTCCGTCGTCGCTGTTTCTCTTCTTTTTCTGACGTTGCTTTCAAATGAGGTATATTTATTATAAAGTTTCATGCCATGGTTTCACAACACATGACTGTTGCATGCACCTGATTGGCTGGCTGTCAATATGATGGATGAATTTTGCTCAAACTCTTTAATCTATCTTTTCCCAGACTGTAAACCAAATTGTTGTCCCAGATGTCCATTCATAAATTAATCAATATCCTGAGGCATGGCTCAGTCTTCCTTTCCCAGGCTGTAAAACCATTTTAGCACTATGCTGTGAACAACTGTTATAAAAGTGAGGTGTAAGGGAAGAGGATATTCCTTTTTATTATAATACCTCCTACATCTGAATTCATCTTGTTGGGATTGAACAAAATATAATAATAAAAATATAGAGAATAATTTGTAGATTTTATACACCATAAGAGTAGGTGACCCCACCTCTTGGAAGAACTACCCACAAAACACATGGAACATAACACAGGCAAAGAAATTACAGCAGATAATTTTCAAAAAGTAACATGCAGGGCTACTTGGAAGTTGTGGTCCTGATGGGTGGCCTTGCTAGGTCTCCTGAGTGCTGCCAGAAGGTGGTGCTGGGAAGAGACTCCCAGTATTTAAGGAGGTTTTGACTACCTGGTGCATTCTAGGTGCATTATTATGATGACAAAAGTACTGGCATAAATGCAGCCATTCCCCTTCACCCATGAGAGTTGGAGTTGGAAGAGAAGGAGGACAAAGTTCTTCTGGGAATAAGTGGACTAGGAAAATCACGTAGTCATGCTGATTATGTAGAAGACACCTTTTTGCATGGTATTTTAGCAAATAAAAATGTATATATACCCAAGGCTTATGTCTGTGTGGTTGTGTCTGGAGTTTGGGAGGTCTGAAATGCCCCCAGTAGTTACAACATGTATAAAAATGTCTAATACGACATTTACAACATGTTCCTTTGTTGGTTGTAACATATGAGGGGGTACCCAAAAATAACCGGAATCTGTACCTGGCGCACAATCTAAACTTTGTTGCGAACTTTACCGCTAGGTGTAGCATACTTACAGTATTCTGTGGCATTCTGCGAAGTGGCGTTGCTCTGTATTGTTTGTACGTTATTCCATGTCGGTTTTTCTTGGTGCTTATTAAACATGTTCTGTGATTTTTGTGATGGGTGATCATAAAGTACAGAGAGTCTGCGTTAAACTCTGTTTTCTCTTAGGGAAAACAGCTGCTGAAACTGTAGTGACGCTTGAAACTGCTTTTAAAGAGGAAGCTTTAAGTAAAACACACAGGCCTACAAGTGGTTTTCATGTTTCAAACTTGAAGACCAACCAAGATCTGGCCGACCTTCCACAATTAGGAATGACGAAAATTTTGAAAAAGTTTGCAATGCAATTTACAAAGATCGTCGTTGGTCTATTAAAGAGAATTCTGAATTGACTTGTGTGTCTTAGAGTTCTTGCCACTTTCCTTACTTGCCTGATCTTACTCCATGCAACTTTTTCTTGTTGCTGCATATGAAAAAAGAACTCAAAGGAAAGTGTTTTTGCACCATGGAGGAAGTCAAAGAAAAATCGCTGCAGGCATTAAACAACGTTCCACTTCAGTGATTCCAAAAATGTTTCCACCAGTGGGAAAACCAATGGGACAAGTGCATTCATCCACATGGAGAGTACTTTGAAGGAGTTTCAGTAAGTAAAAATTATTAAAACAATATTTTTTTCTATTTGCGGTTACTTTTGGGTACCCCCTCGGATGTCTTTTACTATCTTGAATACTTTTTATTATTTACTTGTGTTAGTTTACTTAATTACCTCTTGTTCTGTGTTAATCATTAATAAATCATTGTGTTTATTGACAGTAGTGCGGTGCTGCATTCAGTGTGGATGCAGTTATCTGAGAGCTGCTTAAACCGCTTGTGGCCACTACCTCATTGCAGTGGCATTAATTCAAGAAACTGTGGTCTTCTGCTCTCTTTGTTCCTTTTTTCACATTTTAGGGTCTCTGATTATTACATTTTGGATTTCTGTGGTTTTTAAATTTTGGCTTAGCTACTTTGTATTTTGCTTTTTTTCACTCTTACAGCAAATCTCAGTTTTTTGCAGTTAGTGATGTAAATGTTGTATTTGAAATACAACTGATGAATTCATGTACTTTTTCATTTGGGCTTTTTGCTTTCTAGTTTTATTTCAGTTCTTGGTTTACAGACATTTTTGCTTCATGTCAGCCACACTGGTAACTGATGGATCCCTAGGATGACATAATTCCCCAGTTTTGTAATGCAGTTAATTGGTGTTGTCACACTTTAATCCAATCCAATGGCTGCAGCATGATGGTGCAGTACTTAGCACTGCTGCTTCACAAGCTTGAGTTGTAATCTCAAGCTGTTCTTGGCCTGTGTGGAGCTGGCACACGGACAACCCATGCAAACATGGGGAGAAATTGCAAACTACATACGGATCATGATAGGACATGGGATTAGATGCCAAGATGCTGGATCTTTGAGGCACTGCGCTATTGTGTGGCCCCACTTTTTGTTATTATTACTAAATATTCATGATGGGTTTGCTCCCCTAGATCTTTTGTACTTTGAGGACTATTCATTTGTCCGACCATTCCTCTGCATTTGCTGCTTTTTCTGCTGATGCATGTCGTTCATCTTTCACCGCATACCTTTTACTTTTCTTCTCCTTTGCATGCCTTTCTTCTTCGTCAAGCACACATGCACCTTGCCTCGCTGCTGCTGTGCCTTCACATCACTAAACGTACTGCAATGATGAATGGCTGAACGATGACTAATGACTAAACGCTGTCAGAGAGGAACGGCAAACCATCTGCCCTGGAACGGAATAGGTAGCGCAGCGCTGATTAGCATAACAAGAAACAGGCGTGATAATCAAGGTTGTATTCATGACTTAATCTAGGATGACAACTCTGATTAATACACACACTGTCCTTTTCCAAGAATTGCAAAAAAAAAAAAAAAGTATTTGCCGGCTCTGCCTTTGCGCAGCAGGAGCCAAGCGTAATCACGCCTACAACTTTGTGCAGCCGCGCTGAAGATTTGAGGAGTGACCGAAAGCCCCCGAGACCGCCAAGATCCGACACCAGCTGCCGGGCGGAGAAAGGATTTTTCTAATTTCTCGGTTTTGGTCACCAGACTAATTACATTCGATTTTGGATGTTGGTATCCTTTTCCCAGAGGCAACACAAGTCTCAGATTAGCTGTGTTATCACTCGGGAGGCAGGGATAGAAGATTTAAACCTTCTTTGCAGAAGAAAAAAATATATCAGAACTAAAAAAAATGCTTTTCTCTTCCAGATTTAATTAAACAAATGTGAACTATTTAAGAAGAAAACTATAATACCCTCCACAGAGCAAAAGACAAATCAAAGAGGGATTTTCTGTTTGAAGAGACAAATCAGAGCTGAAAAGAAATAATTCCATTGCCTATGTAATGCAGTGTTTTCTGGTAAAGATTTAATGCTACACTTCCAAACATTAATTACAGAGAATTACATGTTACGCAAAAAGGAGTTTTTTTTTTTTTAACTTCCTTAAAATACTAAAGAGCTCTCACAATAAAAGAAGCTGTCAAGTTTGTGCAAGAAAACTAATAAAGGCTGCTATAGTTTTATCGTTGGAGGAAATCTGGTGAAGACTCGGGCCAATGGGCCCCATGGGTATGCCGGCAGTGTGGCTTAGTGGTTGAGGAACTCGACTGCTATCTCTTTGATAGCTGCGTCATACTGCTAGGCACTAAGCACAGGGTCTTTCAGATTGACCGTTGTGGTGGTCAAGGGAAAGATGGTCGACAAACAAAGAGCAGTTTGGGGTGCTAACATAGCCCTTAGTAATGCAACTTTCAAACAAAAATAACACACGATGTCATGAAATAACAACAAAAGTAACCGCCATGTCATAAAGTGCCCTTGAAGGTCAGGCTTTCGCCGGTGATGCACGTTCTCTTAAAGGAGTTTCTTTCTCTGGATCATCTCCTTGGTCAAAGGCTCCTCACTTCGGGTGATCATTTCTTTTAAAGCCCCTGGACCGTAAGTGGTGAGGTCAGCTGCACCCACTGGACATTTTTTCCTGGCTGTGGAGGAAGAACATGACATGGCTGTTAGCAGCATTGCCCCCTCTTGGCCCTGGGTGGTACTACACAGCTGGGAAGAGCTTGGATGGTGATCCTCAGACATGCTTGCTTGACAGTTTTGTAAATGTGACATGCAAGACGGCCATTGGATCCATTTGATCAGTTACCAGAGCTGAACAGAAACAGACACTAATAGAAGAGTCAGGATAGAAACATAATGTTGAAAGATTTATTCACATAAGGCGAAAAGAAAAGTAGTGACACAAAATAGACCAAACAAAAGCACAAAAAAACCCCAAAGAAGCATCAGCTGAAAACAATACATTAATCGAAGTAGGGCTCGAAATTAGAGTACTGTATCAGGACAATGCATGTAACACTGTGAGGATTATGGTTTTTGGTTTGTCTTCAATATCCTCCATTCAGCAGAACCTTTTTAAATGTATGCTCAGCAATATGTAGGCAGATGAGCCTATGGTGTCATAATGGACTTTCTGTTCTGCAGACCACAGCTAGTGAAGCTAAAGGACTGTGTGAGCAATTCAAGAGAAACACATGGAGCAATCCTGTCACCTTTTCTGTTCACTATTCACACAATTTGGAGTATAAATAAAACACCAGGGATTGTATGTCACTTACAGAAATCCTCATTCTGCACTAATGATTCGGAATGACAAGGAGATGAGCCAGAGGACAGCAGTCCAGGATGATGGAGAACTTTGAGAATTGTCTGCAACTGAACATCAACAAAACTGAGGAACTGCTTACTGATTTTCACCTCAACAAATAGCCTCTGTGGTCAGTCTCTATTCAGAGGGTGGATGTCGAGTTGGTACACTGCTACAAGTACTTGAGGGGACTTGGAATGTTCTTGTAATACAGAGGAACTTTATCCGAAAGAAAACACCAGACTCTTCTTTCTTAGGAGACTGCATTCCTTTTAAGTGGGTAGTGACATCCGTTACGTAATCTACAACTTTGTGATAGTCAGTGTGATCTGCTGGGCTGGTAACATCACTTAATCAATAAGCTAATGAAGAGGGCAGGTCCAATTATGGGATGTACTCTTGACCAACTTTAGGCAATGAAGACAAAACTGAGGGCCATTAAGAACAATGTTGCACAAGCTCTCTGCGACACACTAACACTGGGGACTTTCACCCAAAAAATTATTAAACAAGTGTGTCCGGAGATGCTACTATAACTGTAATTAATTGCAACACCTTTACAATGTCTCAGTGTGACTGTGACTGCTCTTTTATGTTTAACCAAGTGAGTAGTTTTCTTCTTTTTTGTAAATCTTATGTTTGAGAAGGGTTGTTGTGGTTGTCACATCTATCTATCTATCTATCTATCTATCTATCTATCTATCTATCTATCTATCTATCTATCTATCTATCTATCTATCTATCTATCTATCTATCTATCTATCTATCTATCTATCTATCTATCTATCTATCTATCTATCTATCACACATGCATACTGTACAGGGAGTACAGTTATCCCCGTGTGAATTTTCTCTTTTTACTTCAGTTCTGAAAACTGAAAATCTGCAAGCTATTTTATCTGACCCTAAAATTAGATTCTTATGATTGAATGTATTGGCATTACATCCTTGTTTGGGGCTATGGGCCCGGGATTCAGCCACAGTCCAAATGATCATCTGAAATCCTGTCTTAAAGAAATTTAAAAGTTATATGTGGTTGAACTGTCAGTCAGTCATAAAGCAGTTGAGTGCAGGAATTCAGAATTTGTATGATAGTTAAATATATTTTATGGTCAAATGGTTTCCACATGTCATACAACAGTTAAATGTTGTCTTGTTGAAGTGCTAAGAGCATATGGTGATGAACTGCAGGTCAATGATCTCATAATTCTTTAAAAAATCTATCTATCTATCTATCTATCTATCTATCTATCTATCTATCTATCTATCTATCTATCTATCTATCTATCTATCTATCTATCTATCTATCTATCTATCTATCTACTGTCTGTCTGTCTGTTTGTCTGTCTTAGGGAGGGTTAGCACTGCTGTCTCACAACTCGGATGACATTGTTGGCCACAATACTTGATCCAGCATATTTGACAGATGATTCCGCAGCCCTCCAGGGCACTCAAATGACCACTGCAACATTACAATCCACTCAAAACTACTTCAGTTTCTTCTCCCCCTTTCACTTTAATGCATTTCTCCAAGTTTGCCAAAATTCCCGAACATTTCTTCATTTTTGTTAAACTCATTTGGGTTCACTCATCTCTTTTCATGAGTTTTTAACAGTGTCATAGCTCGCATCAAATGTAGGGCTTGGTTCTTGCCTTGTGCCATGTGCAGTCAGAATAGGCACTAAGCCCCTCATGATCTTTAAAAGTATTGTCACATTCAATTTCTGGATAGATGGATCCATTAAGTAGAAAGACATCCCCTTCTCTTTGAAATGCTTTCTCAGTAACACCTTCTGGCTCAAGGAAAGAAACAACACTGAAAGGGGTGCCAGCGTGTCACAGGGCACAGCCACACAAGATCTCCCACACACTCATTTGGGACCCATTTAGAGTCATTAGAATATAGAATTGATTTTGATTGTGGTATCAATCGCATGCTTTATGAACCCTGTGAAAACAATCACAGGTGAACAAAGAAGTGTGAATGAGGATTTAGGGATCAGAATTCCTTTTTTTCCAACCATACAAAACTCTTTAGTAAGTTTTACGTTTCACAAATGCAAAATTGCCCCAAAACAAAATTTTTGTATCAGATTTGCTAACCTGTACTTGAATTAAAACTCCCCAGTTTCAGTCATTACTGAGACTCACCATTTAAGTGAACACAAATGTCTTTGGGGTGTGGAAGAAAAATACGCACAAAGGATGTGTGGGCTTGGGATTGACTCCCCATCTCCTAAAGCTGAGACGCACCATTGTTAGCCCTCGTGTCTCTGTGTTAACCTGTTTTTCAAAGTGGGGTCATGAAAAGCCAAGCCAATTCTGGTAGCTCTTGGTACTATATAAGAACCACGTGTAGGTTTGTAGCACACATCCATGCTCACTCACACTAGAGCTTACATACAAAGCCTGATGGTGGGCATCCAGCACCATAGAGCCCTTGACTTCTTCTTTCTCTCTCGGCTGCTCCGTTAGGGGTTGCCACAGTGGATCATCTTCTTCCATATCTTCCTATCCTCTGCATCTTGCTCTGTTACACCATCACCTGCATGTCCTCTCTCACCACATCCATAAGCCTTCTCTTAGGCCTTCCTCTTTTCCTCTTACCTGGCAGCTCTATCCTTAGCATCCTTCTCCCAATATACTCAGTATCTCTCCTCTGCACATGTCCAAACCAAAGCAATCTCGCCTCTCTGACTTTGTCTCCCAACTGTCCAACTTGAGTTGACCCTCTAATGTCCTCGTTTCTAATCCTGTCCATCCTCGTCACACCCAGTGCAAATCTTAGCATCTTTAACTCTGCCATCTCCAGCTCTGTCTCCTCCTTTCTGGTCAGTGCCACCGTCTCCAACCCATATAATATAGCTGGTCTGACTCCTGTAGACCTTCCCTTTCACTCTTGCTGATAACCATCTGTCACAAATTACTCCTGACACTCCACAATCCCCATTACTCTGTACTGTTGATCCCAAGTATTTAAACTCATTCACCTTCGCCAACTCTTCTCCCTGCATCCTCACCATTCCACTGAACTCCCTCTCATTTACACACATGTATTGTGTCTTGTTCCTACTGACCTTCATTCCTTTCCTCTCTAGAGCATATCTCCACCTCCCCAGGGTCTCCTCAACCTGCTCCCTACTATCGCTACAGATCACAGTGGCATCAGCAAACGTCATAGGCCATGGGGACTCCTCTCTAATCGCGTCTGTCAACCTGTTCATCACCATTGTAAATAAGAAAGGGCTCAGAGTCAATCTCTGATGTAATCCCACCTCCACGTTGAATGCATCCGTCACTCCTACCGCAGAACTCACCACTGTCACACTTCCCTCGTACATATCCTGTACAACTCTTACGTACTTCTCTGCCACTCCCGACTTCCTCCTACAATACCACAACTCCTCTCGATGCACCCTGTCATTTGCTTTCTCATAGAGCCCTTGACTAGTGGCAGCAATTTAAAAAAGGAACAAGAAGAACGGGATGTCATTCTCCTCTATTTCAGACTGAGGAGAACCTAATAATGGACTTTATAAAAAGGAACTGAACTTTTGTTAAAATTTACCTCTCTGTAGTTATTATTAATATGGCAAATAGTCACCATGGATGACATTTACTAAATTCTGTTTGTTCGGAAGTAGCTGTTCATTTATATGGTCTTGGAGTTAACATCTTGAAAGGATTTAAGCACATCAGGAGGAAAACTTTGCATTGCAAATGATACAAATGATTACTTTAAAGATCCATAGGTTTTTCTTTCTTTCTTTTCTAATTTCTTCATTTTCAGGCCATAAATTCACGGAGGTTCAGAGAGGGAAATCAGACATGAGAGGCAACCAGGCATGAAGGAGACAGCATCAAAATCTCCTGTTGCCTTTAGTATTTCTCAGTGGGGGTGAAAAAAAAGAAGAAAAAAAATCACTCCGTACCATGAAAGAAAAAGAGCAAGCAGAAAGGAGGCATGTGAAGCAGGGACCTTTTTAGGCAAGTAAATGTCAGACTGATTATAAAAAAAGAGCAATAAATAAAGCCCCCTTCTTAAGACCGCCACAGAATGCAGCAGAGCCACACAAGTCCAAACATCTTCAGTGCCCCTCTGCTTCTTTATCCTGACAGCAATTCACATCCCTTTTTTTTTCATTACAGGGCAGGTCATAATCAAAAAATAAATAAGGAAATAAAGAAAGGCTTGCTTTTCACCAGAAGAGACATCAAGTTGCTAATGCTCAGATCATCGTTCTCGCCTTGCAGTCTAAACACACCTGGCATGCTCAGTCGGTCTTCTAGTTATTAAGTCAGGCTAATGTCACCTAGAATATTTATCTGTCTGCCAGCTAATGAAGCAACAGCAGCCGCAGCCGCTGCAGCCGGCGGGAAGGTGCATACATTAATCGGTGATGAGGCGTCTCACTCATGGAGCCGCCTGCTTGTGCTCTTTGCCTATCCTTGATGTTTTAATCCAAAGTGTTGTTGATAATGCCTTGTGGGGAGATCTTATATTTAATTTTCCCCAGTTGTATTTCTGTGTCTAGTGGTTAAAACGTCAGGACTGTACAGTACGTCAAGTCTTCAGTTGCCTCATCCAGCCTATTGTGTGACATGGAGGGAGACACCTAACCTACCAGTGCTTCAAAAGTGCAACTATTAATAATAAAGAAGTTAAGTATTTTAGTCTAATTGTTTACTTGTTAAGGATGTTGAAATATGGCAATTTATTTAGCCTGGAATTGTAGCCTTACTACTAAAGCTTTATATTTTAAACCTTCAGTTTTCTGGCTCTGTCCCAACTCTGTCTATTCCACTGGGTTATTCTGAGAAAATCATCTACACTGCATGTGGATACCACTTCTAATGAACATGCTTGACTACTGTATTTCAGCCACATCCATTGCTAGCCGGTGCTTAAAATCAATAATAGAGCCATATAATCTCCATTGACAAACATTGACAGTGCAGTTTTACGTATTTTGAGATGGCACTGTCATAGGATGTGTCCTTTCCAAAAGGTCAGTTTGTCAAATTTCTGCCCTGCTAGAACTACCCCAGTCAACTGTAAGTGCTGTTATTGTGAAGTGGAAATATTCAGGGGGCAACAACAATTCAGCTGTGAAGTGGTAGGCCACACGAGCTCCCAGAATGGGACCGCCGAGTGCTGAAGCTCATAGTGTGTGTAATCGTCTGTTCTTGGTTGCTACAATGAGAGCACACTGAGTGCCAAAACACTTCTGAAAGCAATGCCAGCACAAGAATAGCATCAAGTAATGCCACTGGGCAGGATACACAATACTGGAGCAAAGTGCCTCATTCCAATTCCTTTTTTCACTTACTCTGAATTACTGAATAATGTTGCACAGTAACAGAACTGAAAGGACCAGCCAAAAATAATTTGTTAAATGAAAGGAGTCCTTGGGGGACTAGCTACTGTATAAATGTTTTAAAGCTCACTCACTTGCCCACCTTCAAATTAGTAAACACACTCCTGTCTCCTTCTTGACTCTCATTTCTTCCATCTGTCAGTGAGCCTGTCCTCCTGAACTCTGGACTCAGTGAGCCCTCATTCTCAAGGTTCCTTTTGTCCTGTCAATGTACATAGGAAGTGTTAAGATTATGAAAAACGACCTGGAAACGAGAGCATCAAAGTCTAAAATAGGCTGAGATCAAAATCAGGAAAAACAATGAATGCAAAAAAAAAACAAAACAAACCAACTATGGTCCAAAACACTAACCAAAAATCCTGCTGTGGTCAGACACTAAAAACTTTCATAAACACATCAAAACACTGCATTTTTCCTGGTTGTTATCCGGAATGTTGGACAAAACATGCAGCACCACCATCTTAAGTAGTGGTCATCCTCTGGTTTTAGATCATGATGAATTGCAATAAATGACTTAAAACAAGAACAAAATGGGAACAAAATGGCAACACGTGAATTAAACAAAATTGCAATGCTAAGTACATAAATACCAACAAAAATTCCAAAGCCAGAAGCCAATGGAGAATCTAGTTCCACATAAATAAACTAAATTCATAACAGCTTTAAACCACCTGCAAAAGTTACTTCTTACCAAACACTTGAATTAATTTTGGGGTCAGAGGTGGCTTTGGTTTTGCCTTGGGACCTCACATTAGAACCCCAACCCGTGTACCCCAGTGGCCCCTGATATCTCCACCACTAACATGCCCTTATAGGCCAAGTTCTGTTAGGCATATTTTCAGCTGACAACTCTCTTAATTGGACAGCATGGTCACATCATTCCTGCTTTGGACCAGGTGGGTCCAAGTTCATAGGAGCTCATTTATCTATATATTTAGTTCAGTGGTTAGCACATTTGCCTCATGGAAATGGTGTCCTTTGTCTCAACTCATTGCCTGGTCATTTTTGAATTTAGTTAGCCTGTTCTCCTGTATCGTCGTGTATTTTGTGGAACACAGCAAGTTCTCTTTGGGCTGGCCTATTATTGCACCATAACCTTAACCCACACAGGCTCATCCACACCAGCAGTAATTATGAGTGATTCCTGCACGGCCTAGCACTCCTTAGTATTCCACATGAGGGTCACTAGCTTTAGCATGAACAACAAACAGGTGCCCCTAGATATAACCTTGACCTTAACGTTACCTTGATCCAGTAAATAATAACTTAAACACATAAAGGCTGAAGTCCAGGATATAACGTAGACCTAAAGAGTGACACACTTTGGTCCCTGAGAATAACTGTCACACACAGAAGGTGATTCAGCTTTGGCAATGGAAGGAATTATTAAGGATAGGATTGAGCAGCACATGTCAAGTACAGAAGTTTTTCTGAACAGTCAGCATGGGTTCAGACGAGGGAGGTTGTGTTTTACTAACATGCTGGAATTCTATGAGGAAGCAACAAAAGGATATGATCAAAGTGGAGCACATGATATTATTTGTCTTGATTTTCAGAAAGCATTTGAAAAGGTGACTCATGAGGGTTTGGGCGTCAGAATGAAAGAAGTGGGAGTTCAGGGTAATGTTTTTAGATGGGTGCAAAATTGGCTCAGACACAGTAAGCAGAGGGTGATGGTGTGAGGAGCCTTATCAGAACAGGGTGATGTTAAGAGTGGTGTCTCTCAGGGGTCAGTGCTAGGGCCGCTGCTATTTCTAATATAAATGAATGATTTGGATAGGAATATAAGTAACAAGCTGGCTAAATTTGCAGATGATACCAAGATAGGTGGATTGGCAGATAATTTGGAATCAGTTATATCATTACAGAAGGACTTGGATAACATACAGGCTTGGGCAATATTGTGGCAGATGAAACTTAAAATCAGTAAATGAATAGATACGGGAGGTCTGAAAATCAAAGTATATCTTACGAGAAGCATTTAGGAGTAGTGGTGGACACTGTGCTATTAACAGTGTTCAGAAGCCATTAAGAAGGCAAACAGAATGTAAAATTATATAGCACCTTGATGTGTGGAGTACAAGTCCAAGAAGATTCTGCTCAAGCTTTTTAACATACTGGTGAGGCCTCATCTGGAGTACTGGGTGCAGTTTTAGTCTCCAGGACCAAAAAAGGACAAAGCAGTGTTAGAGCAAATAGGCTGATTCCAAGGCTACAGGGGATGAATTATGAAGAAAAATTGAAAGCGCTGAGCCTTTTCAGTTTAAACAAACGAAGATTAAAAGCAGACATGATTGAAGTGTTTAAAATTATGAATGTAATTAATCCAGTGGATCGAGACTGTTATTTTAAAATGAGTTCATCATGAACACGGGGACACAGTTGAAAACTTGTTAAGCGTAAATGTCACATAAACATTAAGAGGTTTTTCTTTATACAGAGAACCATACACATCTGGAATAAGCTACCAAGTATTGAGGTAGACAGGAGGACTTTAGTGACTTTCAAAACTTAACTTGATGTTTTTTAGCAGAATTAAGTGGATAGGAGTGGCGAGCTTTGTTGGGCTGAATGGCCTGTTCTCATCTAGATTGTTCTAATGCCATTTACTATCTAATGATGCAGTAGACCCACCATGATGTCTTCTATTGTGTGGGTCTCCCCCCATCCAGTTAACCCTGTGAGAAGGAAAGTGTCCACAACCCACACCAGGTGGCCTGTATCTACTTCAGTCACTCAAGATATCCGAGAAATGTAACAGCAAAATAGTATTTCTTAACTATAGAGTAATAGCAAATTAAATTAAACAAATGATAGAAAACAGTAAATAATAGTGAAATGTGAATGTAAAGCCCTAATAAAAGTCAGAAAGCAGAAATAATAATTTCCATTAAGACAGAGGTGATGTTGTCTTGGGTGGCTGGATTAAATTCAGTAGTCAGGCTGATGCATGGATGGCATCTTTGACGTCCAGGTGGACAGAGCCTCTCTGATGGATGGAGTCTCTCTTTCTTTCTCTCTGGTGTCTCTGTTATCTCTCCTGTCTGATGGACAATCCATTCGTTATACCAAATGGCAACATGGGTTCCCAGACCTTGTGATGTTTCATATAGATAACTGGCTAACTACTCTGATGATGCATCAAGCATTTAATCATGAGAATTATCTACAAAACACTTTATCTTGTCAAGAGTACTTATCATATTTTATCTCCAGTTCCAAATCTGGATCAGGAATGACTGACTGGTCATTCTGTTTTAAGATTATGCAAGTTATACACTTTGTCAACAACAAAAACAGGAAAATATGCAGAGTAGATTAAATTCAATCAGTAATTGCATTGACATGCAAAGCCAGGATAAGGTGAGTAACCCAGTAGTAATCTGGTTATTTAAAAGCCCCCACTTACATGATTGAGTCCACTTACAGAGTCCTCCTTTGGTAAAGCACTCCAATGTGTGTGTAAAAATGGTCTAAAAAAATTAAACATCATCAATGACTGTAGAAAGCACAAAAACAAGCATGGACAGTGTGTCTACCATGATTGTGCAACTGAGCTCAGCACCGTGTGTTTGGCTCATTTAGAAAGTTCTGAATTTTTGAGATGGATGATTTCAACCAGGAGAAGGAATAATGAAATCACCTGAGCATTCACCTCAGGATTTTGATCTTTGTGGACCTTCCACTGTTTTCTACCCATGGATGCTGGATGCATGTGTGAAGCAAAGACATGAGCAGGCTAACAGAGTGCAACCGCCATGCACAACTACGAAATCCTTAACTGTAAATCGGTTTAAGGGTTTAAATGGCCACATAGCCTGAGTTACTCGCAGAGAAATTTACAAATGTTAACCCGGTTTCTAAGAGATGATATCCTGGTTTTTTTAATCAGAATGAGGGTGTACATGGAACTTTTGAAACTAGGTTTCTGTGAATAACTGGATTATTAAAATGACTGTAAATGTGAGTCCCACAGTATTGTTCCTTGCGGGATTTCACAGCACTGCTCAACATATATAAGACAATCCCAGAATTCATTTATGGGTCATCACAGTCCAACTAAGGCAGAATGAGGCTTGCTTTTAATAATGTGTCTGCCCTCCAAAAATGATGATTGTCCACTCCACAACATAAGCGTTTTCTCTGGGCACTCCAGTTTTCCTCCTGCATTCCAACAGCAATTGTTTTGGGAAAGTTGGAGATTCCCAATTAGCTTTTTGTGGCTGTATGTTTAGTTCCTGTGACCCTATTTCTTTCCTGAATTGCAGTCAGTATTCCTGAGATAAGCTCTATTTCCCCTTGACCCTCGAATGAATGAGGCTATGTTTTGCTGTGATTCATTAATTTTCAGAACCTGCTTATTCCAGCACTGGGCACATGCCAGGAACTAGCCCTAGATGGGACACGAGAGCAGTCCAGTGCATGTGCCCACACGGAGCTGTACAACATCAGTTTAGAGACACCAACCATTTTAACCTGAATACTTTGGAGATGTGGATGGACAACAGAGTTTTGAAAGAAACTAGGGGGCTTTGCCCCCTGGTCGCTTCGCTCGCCAACCCCCGGGCCTGCTAGCCTCTTTGCGGTTCTGACACTTGCGTATGGGGATGCGGATGTACAACTTAAAAAGATTGTTCTTTTCATGGGAATTGTTACATATGCATAATAGAACTAACTTATTTACATTACAGCAAGTAATTAACCATATTAAAAAAAAGTAAAACGTAATAATTTGAAAGTAAATTATGTTTCATGTTGCGTTAGAGTTATTCATTGCGTAATATGATTTCGTTCTGTTTGGCTTTGAAAATAACACGCAGAACCTTTTTAAACTTATACTTTTACTGTAAAACTTCAGTAAAAACTATTTTTTTAATTCAATTTTTGTCAATATCGCATTGAATTTTGATTCTGTTTTTGGACTTTCATCGTGACAATGCAACGTATAACTGCCCGTGATAGAATTTTATTTCTTTCTCTCTATTAAATAAAAAGACTTTTTCAAATGTTTGGCTCTGAGATTTGTAAATTGTCTTTGCAAAAGCTATTCTAACGCGAAACTGTTATTGTTTTAATACGAATGGTGAAGAT
Source organism: Erpetoichthys calabaricus (assembly GCF_900747795.2). Classification (NCBI taxonomy): domain Eukaryota; kingdom Metazoa; phylum Chordata; class Cladistia; order Polypteriformes; family Polypteridae; genus Erpetoichthys; species Erpetoichthys calabaricus. The sequence continues at coordinate 170,606,025 of NC_041402.2, read as the reverse complement.
GTACTACATTACCTTTCTTGGATACATCCTTCTTTCTACAGTAATTCGAGCGGCGGAAGACCGGATGGTGTTAACGGTTGTAGATATTCTTCGGGATATTGTAAGTTGATGTTTTCATCTTCCGCACGATCACCACCAACTGTTTCAGCAGAGTCTATTGATACACATTTAACCAATTTGCAGTGTAACCGATCGACATTTTTGGCGTTAATTCATTTGACTTCATCGTTTCTCAGTGCTAGGATTGCCTGTGTACTCATTTTTACTGTTGATTTCTTCAATAAGATATGGGCATAATACGTCTTCTTTAATTGGGAATTTAAAGTGAGGAAAACATTAAAATTTATAAGAGCTGAAAGAGCAGGAACTGTGTCTGTCAAAAGCATTTACACGAATGAGAGGTGAGAGGACCGTGGTCTTGTTTGAATATGGTTGAGTGGAGGGCGTGACTTGAAAAAAATCTCATGTCCAAAGTCTCGACTCACGGAACTTGAAAAAAGTTCTTCAAAAAAGTCTTGTCTCGTCACCGAGTGAACACAAGAATCTGCTATCAATGGCCTTGTTTTTAATGCTAGAATACAATATCCCACAATTTAAAGGGGTAAATAGAAGATAATTTACAGTACTTACCCATTTAAAAGAGTCTGCCTAGACATTCAACTTATTGTTTTCGAGAAACGTGCAAACGTATAATAATAGTCAAATTGATGTGGCTAGATGTTATCTCCTGTGTGTGAAGTGAAGTGCTAATTTTAAAATTTAAAAAGCCATTTTAAAGAGGAACATCTCTAAAGTTTTAAAGACTTGGGACCCTATATGGGAAAATAATAAAACAGCAAATCTATCTATCTATCTATCTATCTATCTATCTATCTATCTATCTATCTATCTATCTATCTATCTATCTATCTATCTATCTATCTATCTATCTATCTATCTATCTATCTATCTGTCTGTCTGTCTGTCTGTCTGTCTGTCTGTCTGTCTGTCTGTCTGTCTGTAATAATGCTTTTCAGTTTCACATTTCACAGTTTAAATATCTGTCTAGGAATAATGAATTAAATAATGATTCCTTAAACCTGACGATAGGACAACTATCAGTGGGTAGCCCTTTATTTAGTTAGTGTATCTCTCAAGATATGCAGACAGCATATTATTTATGCTTCTATGTGTATGCCGTAGGCACTGAGAGGGATGTCTTTGGTCCTAAAAGATACAGATGACTAAATTTATAGCAAATAAGGAAATGAAAGCAAGGGCAAAGCACTCAGCATAGCTGACTGTGAGAGATGAGTGCCAAGAAGATGGAGATATGAAATCAGTCTCATATTGAACTTGACAAGTGATATTTCTAAGGCACAGGCGTAATTAAAATTGATGAGTTCTGATGTATATAGCTGAAGTATTAACTTGGAGATAATTAAACTGCTTTCTGAAAGTAAATAATTAGGTTACCCATAATAAAATGCAATGAAATCAGACAATCATACAAACTATAGAGGGGCAATGAGTGTTTAGGGTGAAAAGGGCATAAAAATGACAACTGTAAACGGGTTATGGGCTGCTTATGGCTGCTTTCTGTTTCAGCCATTTGGAGTATGTTTCTTAAGAATATATATATAAAATATATCTAGGAATATCAGGTTAAAGTGTCAATAAATATGTCTGTGTGTATACAATATATGCACACGTACACATACACATTATACAAATAGTACCTATAAAAATATTCAGCAATTGCCAGTTTTCTTGTTTTTTCTTATACAATATTGAATCATAGTGGATTTAATTTGGCACTGATTAAAAAGACTCTTTAATATCTCAAAAGTGGTGTAAATTAATTACAAATAGAAAACAAAAAAATAATTGATCTTGTATGGACCCTCTTTAATGTGATACCCCTGCATCATCACTGGTATCAACCCATTAATTTTAGAATTCCCATCATTACTTCAGTGGGGGGGGGGGGGGGGGTTGACCTCTCTGGAATTTCAGTTGATTGTAGTTGAAATGCCCCTGTATGTGGAAGGGCCAGCTTGAGGTCAGTCCGTATGGTGGGCTAACCTACACAATGCAGACAAAGGAGCACTCCAGGCAACTCACTCAAAACAGCATTGAAAACAAAATTATACATTACCTATATAGTAAATTAAATATAATTGCACAGAACATTTATAATAGAAGTCACACCCTGACAACGCCCACCTCCCTCAACACCCAACCCACTCCCCTCACATCATCCTGGGTTAGGATGTAGCATTAATGGGCAGCAGGGTTTAAAGGACTAAACAGCAGTAGACGAGCCCTCAGTTGTTTTCATGGATGTTTTGTTTCAATTGAGATGCCGATAACTCCATTCACCTTAATAGAAGGACAACTGACCATGTATCTGTGTATCTCTCCGGCTGCTGGAGTAAGAAAGAAAATTTAAAAATAGGAAAAAATCTGTCAAAAAACAAAAATGATAATAAAAATACCAAATAAGGGACTAAAAAATCAGAAAATCATTTTTTCACCCTATTCTGTTATCGTGTGTTAGATGCTGGCAACACAAGTGTAGTAGCATCTTTCTTGCATCCACTTGGGACAAGTGAGTGAGGTTTATAGCTGTAATGCTACTGACTGACAATTTTATGTGGCGGCAGTCGATGAGTGAAAATTACGATAAATTGATGTGCAACCACAACTGCCTTTTCCAAACAAAACACTTTGAATATAAGAGTGGTCAGCGACACCAACAGGAAGCAGCGAAAACGGGTGGCTCTATCCAAACTGTGAAAGACTGCCACGAGGGAAAGGGAGTGGGTGTGTATTATTATATTGCCCGACCAAATTGAAAACCCATGTATCAAAAAAGAAAAAAAAAAACATAAGGTCCGTGTTAAGTGCTTAGATTTTTATCAATCTTAGACAGCGCAGCTAGTCTCTACATATATAGAAAATCCGTCTGTATGTCTGTATGTCTGTCCACTTTTCACAAGAGAACTACTTAACGGATTTAGATAGGGTTTTCTATAATTTGCTGGAACATTCTGGTTGATTTTGCAACTTCTCTCATTGCGCAATGTATCATAGTTCGCTTGTGGTACCAATTTATTTGCACGAATCTGAGAAACGCAGTGGGCTGAGGGTAGGGGGCCGGGGTCCTCCTCACTCACGTGTAAGCCTCAGGGCGTTCCTTACCTCCAATTAACTAGCGAACGAGAGAACTACTTCACATGATTTAGATCTGGTTTTTTTTCTATAATTTGCTTGAACATTCCGGTTGATTTTGTGACTTCTCTCATCGCGCTAACAATCATAGTTCGCTTGTAGGAGCGATATATATGTGCTAATCCGAGACAGAGGCTGCGGGCCGAGGGGAAGGTGAAGTATGACGTCAGGAGTAGGAAGCCAGGCAGGGCCCTCCTCACTGTCCTGTTTCACTACTTTGCAGGTGGAGCCGGGGGGACGGCTAGTATGTAATAAACTGTAAAATTTACATACCCAGTTATCATTAGTGACAGTTTCAGGGGATTTCTACCGTGAAGCAATGAGAGGTTTAGTTGCAATATACCTAGACAGGGAAGGTTCTGCTGGTCAGAAGTGAGATGCAAGGGAGGACAGATCTAAAAGATTTAGACTTTCTGGTAAGAATGGAATATCAGCACAACAAGGATGAAGATGACAAGGAACAAGATACAAAGCTCCAAAGGTGATAAACAGGAAGGCAGAACCAGAACATGTGGAGAAAAGTACCTGGGACACCCAATGAGCCAAAGTGACAAGGAGGACCAGGTTCAAGACCCATCAGATAGCACTTATGGCGAGAAGGATAAAGTCTATGAGCAAACTTTAATTGAGTTGGTTGAACATTTGGATTTCGGCAACAGTGTTTAACGTTAGGAAATATGGTCACCCATGTAGCTTTCTTATTTAATTGTTTAATTCTTCCAGGTTGTGACCCCTGTGGGAAATTCTGATTTCTCTCTTTTATCTCCTGATTACATTTTCTCTCAAATTGCACAACCTGTACAGGAACATTGTGAGTTGTAAGTTGTTTTGGAGAAAATTAGCTAAGTAAATAAATATATTGTGACATCCTGTTGAATAGGACACACTCAGGAGCCGCTTGTCCGGGGGAATCTTCCAAATGCAGACTGTTTTTTTATTTGGTATGCCACGATATAAACAGTGCTCTACCGCCGCCCATTGTCTGGGTCATAGGGACACCTCCAAATAATAAAAACAAGTCTCCTTCATCCTGTCCACCTCTTGCCTGCCATTTAACTGCTTGCTCCTTTCTCAACCTAATGCTGTCTTCCTCTCTCTCCACAAGAACTACTTCTTCCAACTACCCACACTCCCTTTTTCTCCCCGCACTCTTAATTGGCCATGATCCTTGTCCCTCAGCTCCCTCTCTAGGGAGGTGCCCTGAGCCATTCCAAAGTTGGTCCCCCCCATGACTCCACCCCAACACTGCTTCCACTTCCTACAGCCCATGCAGTGGCAAGACACGCCGCAATATTAATATTACTTGTCCTAACCCTTTTGTCATTTTTGAACTAAGGAGTGCACAATTGCACTCCATCATTGTGGTTTTCAGAGGAAAGTCGAGCCAATGACCACCAATCAGTCGAGTTGCCTGGAGTAATTTGAGCCGCCAGCTAAACAGGCTTGCCGCTGCTGTCATGAGCAAATCCATTTCTCAACCAACATCCCATTTCTTCCAGCGTTGTTTAAAAGCACTTTAGTCAGGACTGTTGAACTGTAAAGGAATATAAATGAGAATCTAAGGGAATGGGGCACCGCACTGCAGTAAAATTCAGTTCATGTGCTAGAAAGGGTTTAAGATATTAATGTGCTGTGTATCTTAGAGGAGTTCATTCAATTAATGGGAGATCTTTATATAACCCAGCCTCTCAGGTTCTAATAAATTTTTATGCCTCAGGATATTCAAGTTCTTATTTCAGATAAATGTGGCTCAACTTTATTGTAGGCAAAGCTAAATGCATGTTGAATGTTGATACAGACAAGATTTCAAGAAATAAATTAAAAATATTGACATCTCAGTTTATTGCTTGGTACAATGGCCCTGAAATTTGCTTAAAATTTGACACTATCAAGGGCGTGATAATTAACTTATTCTAAAAAAAACATAATTTGTCCAACTAATTTCTCATTCAAGTAACTTATGCTGACATTGCACGTGTTGTTGCACACAGAGCCTTACATTTAACCACCAATCAAGTTAGCTCTGTTCTAATAATGCACACAATCCAACCAATCAGATTAGGCAGCTCACACCTGTATGTCAACACACACACTGGTAAGTTACTGTAGCTCATTGAGCAGTGTACCCACCCTGTGAGGGAGTAATCAGACAAAGGACACTCAGCCCAGCATCTCCAGCTAAGAAAGAACACCTTTAAATTCTACATTTTTAAAATTTTGTGCAGCTGTAAGTGACCTCGGGTCAGTAATATTTATGACTTATTTCGATTTTGACCCTGGCATGTGGGCATATTGTAATGTTTACATACAGTGTTCTAGCAATGTAGCCCATGTAATTTGAGTTCCGTCATCATTAATGATTTTTCTTATTTTTGTGAGTTCCCGTATGAATTTTTACAAAGCATACGTCTATTTAGGAATTTATAGGATCTAAGGATTCTGAATTTTACATTACTTTCTGATTTCATAATAAATTTAAGAAGTAGTTAATATTGACCGTTATGCCATCACGCCACCTTTGTTTTGTTACGTGCGTCGCAATTTTAGAGTACTGGTGTTGGGGGTCTCCTAAGCAATATGTCCCAGAATTCCCTGGAATGTGCAATGTCTGCTTTGTTATCCAGATATAAAGGGTCGTCCCCTGACATCGCGTCAATGCCTGAGATTGATGGATAACTTTGTTGTGTGTGTGAATTAAAATCTAATTGTTGTCTTCCTATTTTAAGAAAATTTGCTTCTATTTTAGGTTCCCAGGTTCTATTTTTGAAGTCAGATTGGTGTGATTTTTGATTTTTACTTTGTCTTGTTTCTCACTACATTCACTTACTAGTCCTTATCATTCAAAAATATATTATCTCTCTACAACAGTGTTTCTTACCCTTAACGAACATAATATCAAAGAATAGGGGTGGGCCCCCTTGGTGTATTGAATGTGCAATGGGCTAGAATTCAGTGTTTTAAAGAAAATGACATTTCTGTGTGTTGTTTAGTGTAATGGGCTATATAAACCCGTGTTTTAAAGAAAAGACAAAATTTCTGGAAAATTCTGTTACAGGTTATTGTTGATGGCTATCTACAAGACATAAATATTTACCTGCTTTGAATAATCAGACTGCTTTGATTAGTACACAATGTGGTGATACAGAACTGCCTGCTTCCTTTGAAAATTAACGAGTTCTGGGAACATTGGTTTCTATTCAAGTACTTTTTGATAGCTGACCACAATACTACTGTTGAACCTAAGGTAATGTGTTTTACACTATTTGTTCTGCAGAGGAAACTGGCCTGCACCATTGTTTAACTGATCGTCATGTTGATCTATGCAGAGATTGAAGCATTTATATATTTCTGGGTAAATGAGAATAAAGGAGAACAGAGAAGTATGGTCTGAGACTCATGACTGCTGCCTGCTTCTTTTATGCTTTTTTCTCCATATTGATGTGGCTACACCCTGTAGCTACAGCGGCTTGTACCCGGCCCAGGTTCCCCTACGCCTGAGGCTGGTAACAAATGCTATAATAAACATTGTCATGGGTAGCCGGAGCCCCTGCCCGGCCGGGACGCCTCTGCCTTGGAAGGACCGGGGGAGCAAGTGTGGACAAAGCATCACCTCCCACGGAACGCTAGATGGCTGCCCCCCTGGATGGCAGCGATACCTCGGACTCCCGCAGGGCTTCATGGGAATTGGAGATCGTTACAGCCTTGTTGGGATCCAAGGGTGCTGCCAGGATGTGCTGCAACTGTCCCTGAGCCTGTGTGAGCGGTTCTTCCACCACACCCGGAATTGCTGCCAGAAGTGGGTCATCGAGCACCTGGAGCACTTCCCGGTGACCTATATAAGGGACCAGAAGACACTACTCCGGGAGCCAGAGTGGGGAGGAGAGGGACTAAGCTTACCGGAGAGGAGTGGAGGAGAAAAAGAAGAGAAGTATTGTGATTGTGGTATTGGGACTGTGTTGTGCCTGGGGGAACGGGGAAGGTGCTGCCCACAGGCAGAAGTAAAGAAAATAAAAACATTTATTTGTTTTATAAGTGTGCCTCCCGTGTATGTCTGTGTCGGGTTGAGCACACGTATAGCACCATTTGTTACAACATATATAAAAGTGTTTTGGAAAGCATGAGATACTCAGCCACTGAAACAGCTTTTTAAAATTAATTCATTTATTTTTTAAAACTTGAGCTGGGGATCAAGCGATGGTGGCTTGCACCTAAATGTGTGACACTATAAAAATGTTTGTCACTATAAAAGTGTTTTTAGATTGCACAGAAGAGGCGGGGGGGTTGGTATTTTGGAATGCCACGACCCAGGAGTTGATAGCATAGGATGTGAGAGCAGAGGAAAAATACAGGTGTGCAGTCTAATAGTAGCAATACAGTAGAGCATGTGAAAATAGGAAAAATTGTAATTACTCATATGAATCATTCACATCCAACCAATCAGGCAAGACTTCTCCAAACGTGCACCTCTCCTTGTCCCATGACCACTAAACTCTCACAGTAGGGCTATAGAAGCAGTAGATAGTACACTTTCAAGCAGTGACTCCAATGTTTTTAAAGGCTAAAAACTGAATTAGTGGTCAGGTTCCTACACACAAACAGCAGTAAAATGTTTTCTTGATATTTAACTCTTATCCAACTTTAAGGCACTTCATCGGCTGCTTAAGAGTATTCCCACACTTGCACTGGACCTCTAATAATTCTTGATTAGAAGAGAGACCACCATTACCTGAGAAATCCAGTTCCAGATCCAATGGGTAGAGGTGAGGACACTATATCTACTTGTCAGCCTATTGCACAATTTCCACTTCTTTCCTTCCCAGTGATGTTGTCTCCCACACTACATATGCCATTTTCCATTACCAGGACTTAGTATAGTGATGTGTGAAACAGCTGCGTTTCATTTTGCAAACAGCTTTGTAAAGTTGCCCATTAAATTTGTTTCATATGTGATTTTGAAATTGTAAAAGCTTGAAAATCACTAAACTAAATAACTTTAGGTTAGAAATCAAGGAATTATCATGTCAAGTCAATACTGCTCCATATAGGATACTCCATGATCCAGAACTGCTGTCCTCTTCCTTGATTGGACTGCAGTGCTACTGACACCTCCTTGATCTTCCATGTGGCTCTATGCATTCTCATCTGTCGTGCGCTCTTCCTGTCTGCACATCCATACCATCAGTTCTGCCTTATACAACTCATTCTGTGTCAGAGGTAACGTCATCTGCAACTTTCCCCAACTCCATCGTCCAGTCCTCGCCAGAATCCTTCCGAAGACTCGCCAGCAGCCGCCCATCCAATGATTCACTAGAGAAGAATGGTCTTTCTATTTGAGTTGCATTTTCCATGCTCTGTACCACAATAAACTGTGCTATGCTTTTGCATTTGTAGAAGAAGGTTGCAGATGAGATGAAAGAGTCATTTCACTCATCACTAATCCTAGTCTTGCCTATTGCATGACTAGCATGGCCCCCGACCCTCAACCTTCACCCTATGGGTGATGAGCCCACATGGCAGTGCAAAGCTGGCATATGTGGACTAAGCCCAGCCAGCCCCCCTGCTTACATCAGTTTATCATGGGTGACTCCATCAGGATCACACATCTCAAGACAACATAGTCCTTGGGTTCACCAAGACAAGTATGTCCCAATCCTTGCAGTCATGAATGTGCTTCTGCTGCTGATATATTCATCCCATAATCTCCCACTAATGTAAAATTATTGTGGGCAAGTCATAATAGAGAGTGATGACTATTTTTATGACTTACTGTAAGAGTGTGTTTTATCATGAAGAGTCCTAGGGTGACCCTATTCTCTTTTCAAGACTCTTTATTACATAGATGTGAATGTGGTGTCCCAAATCCGCATTATAGCCCTGAAATGTTTACACTCACCAGTCTGTCACAAACCAAAAATAAGCAGGACTTAAAGTCTACACTTTTATAAATGAATTATAGATTCACATCATCTAAGTTAATAGTGCTGAAAACAGAAGCAAATTAATGAGTGTGACAAATCATACCCAATACAGCCTGGATGGATAGCAGCTCTTCTTGCTAGAAGTCTAGGTGTCGAATATGCCTAGATAATCTTATAGATCTTTGTGTTAGTAAGCAGATTGTTTTCTGATCTGGCATGGCTTCTGGGTGGATGGAATAAGGGAGTGACTCCTGGTCTCTGATATGGCACGTCTTCTGGAGTGGTGGAATGAGAGAAGGCTCTTTGATATGGCTTGGCCTCTGGATGGATAGCGTAAGAGAGATAGAGAGAGAGACTCCTGGTTTCTGATTTGGTATGGTATCTGGATAGATGGAGTTTAAATGAATTTATCCATTTTACTTAATGCCAGTCTTGCACTTCCTTGATTCACGTTCTGGGTCCATGGGACGTCATAGTGTAAGGCTGACTCACCTGTCATGTTCAGGCCTCTCTGTGACCAGTTCTCTTTGGGCATGTCTTATGTCCTTGAATCTTCTACAAACTCCTCTTTTCACTGTAGACCTTGTTCTTGGTCAAACTTGCTGGTACAGGTTCCTAGTTCTTAGTTTATTCAGATCTAATGTTTTTCTATGTAGATTTTACATAACACGATCCCAACTGTCGGACCTGGTATGTGGTGAGAAGAGCAGGTTATCAAAGTATTTTTCTAAATACATTATGTATCATTAATGTTACATGTACACCTTCCTCATATCAGACTATGTATAGAGTGTTATATTTATTTGTGAGCTTTCACATCCAAAGACCCCAATGACAACAGTGCTGGGGTGGAATAATTTAACTGAAGACCCTTGCCCTGTTTGAGCACAAAGCTTTAATAATAACTGTCAGGTCTAAGATCAACTAACGTAGTCCCACACTGAATTCATCAAAAGGGGGACATAGTTCCTTCTCACATTATGTGGGCGTTTGTTTCTGCACTATATTTGTGTAAAAGAAAAGAAAGAGAAATCGCTTAAGGGCAGCAGCAGAAACATTTGTTCGTTTGACCTTGTTTCACTTAAACTTTGTAATGTTCTGCAATGAAACATTTGCATTTTTTTCTAAATGGCCTGTCAGAACCAATTAGAGCCGCGCTTTATTTTTAGGTGTGTTTAATTAAATTTAATTACTCACTAAATAACACTTGACTTCCTGCTCAAACCTTTAAGTGCACTTAAATGTGTATAACGGCACCCAGCAATTAATAACACAATTGACACTTTGTTGAAAGGAAGCAGCCGCCTCACTTTTGCTGCGGTAGTCACGATCCGTGCACCTGCAGCAGACGCCTCCCGGGTGCCAACAGTGACTCAGTCCAGATGCCTTGGCCGCCTTTTTAATCTGATGGGTGCAGGAATTAATATATAATTACAGGCTGTTAATAGGAGTTGGAAAATGCCTTAAGAGAATGACATTTCTGGGTGTCTGTTAAAATGATTTTGCAAAACGTTTTGGTGATTTACAGAATGACTAGAAAAAAGGTACATTGTGCAAGTTATTTAACATTAAAATTTTAAATTACAGTCACTCTGAATCAAATTAAGCTTATGCAGAAAATGGATAGCTGGATCATTTTAGAAGATGAATGCTGATAGTCAGTAGATTTTAAATATATAAATAAATAGGAGGAGGGTAGAATCTTAAAATTAATTACAGCTAATAAAATTCAAATAGGAAAATCTTCGGCGTGTCAATAATTAAAGATCTCAGACAGAAATGAATGTGCCTTGTATGTGTTCTGTGACAGGCAACAAGAAACAGAGCAGGAAAATTGGTCTCATTCACAGCGTTTTCATTCATTTTTAAATTTGCAGTTAGTTGTAAGTGGTGTTTTAATGTTGTCTCACACAGTGTTTGCCAACTCCAGGGTGCCAGTCACTTGCCTCATCTTTTTGTTAATGAGTAGCTTCTAATTCATATAAACAAGAAGAAAATCAAATGCCCTGTTGAGACCTACAAATAGTTGCTTGGGCATGAAGGGTGTCCTTGAAGGCTATGAATGAATACTTTAACTTGGGCAGAATTGAAGGGTGGTAAAAAGACGGCTGTGACAAGATGGATGATTACAATAGTCATAAAATTAGAAAGGAATTCAACACCAAAAAATGATGTTTTTTATATGTTGTTTACTATATGTAGCTTGTAGTGATGGCCAAGGAAACGTTTTAATCGCATGCTTTGATGAAGAATGGAGATAACAAGATTTGTGTGTGGGTCTATGGTAACTAGTATTGATTGGAAAAGTTCCCCAAAGCATTTTTTGCACCAAATTTGCTGGGATTATGCTTGACTTTGTTTGCAAAAGTTTTTCCTGAACATTTGTTGTAGACAAACTTTTTTTTTCACAGCTCCTCATGATGCTTTGCAAGGTTAGTGTCACATCACAGAGCTGTGACAGCCACCTTGGATGGGCTGCATTACCTGCTCGTACCAAACATAGGCAGGACTTTCATGCATGCGTACTGTAAGTGTACTCAACCTCACACTTTATTTATGGCATATTCATGCATGCATGATGTCACAATGCAATTAGTACTCCAGCTGGATTTGCATTTCACATGCATTAAAAAAAAAAAATTGGACGTGAGCATCAGTAGACCTTGTACCCCAGGAATCAAGTTACTCGAACTTTGCTGTAACATTTCAGTAATTATTTACGACTCTGATACTGATCTTCATCCATCCATCCATTTTCCAACCCGCTGAATCCGAACACAGGGTCACGGGGGTCTGCTGGAGCCAATCCCAGTCAACACAGGGCACAAGGCAGGAACCAGTCCCGGGCAGGGTGCCAACCCACCGCAGGACACACACAAACACACCCACACACCAAGCACACACTAGGGCCAATTTAGAATCGCCAATCCACCTAACCTGCATGTCTTTGGACTGTGGGAGGAAACCCACGCAGAAACAGGGAGAACATGCAAACTCCACGCAGGGAGGACCCGGGAAGCGAACCCAGGTCTCCTAACTGCGAGGCAGCAGCGCTACCACTGCGCCACCGTGCCGCCCGATGCTGATCTTTCTGATCATAAAAATGGTCATTACAATAGGAATTGTTGAGAGGAATTCATAATTTATTGCAGAATTACGGTATTTGAGGGTTCCTCTAGTGTGCCTCTTTCTCTGGCACGATTTGGCCCAAAAACTAATTAGCACATTGTCATCTCATAACAAGCATAAGTTTCAAGTTTGGTATTATAAATGTAATGAATTATTATTATTATTATTATTATTTTCCGTCCAGCCATTTTAGCTCTAGACCGTCCTCAAGAAATTGTGAAACACAGACACACATCTATCATCGAGACATCAATGTTTTCGGTATCAATGGACCGTAAAACATCGACATCTGTCGAAAACTGGAGATCAAAATTTTTGATGAATCTAAAGCTTTTGCTCCTCTCCCACAGGTGAAAGGTTATGGTGGGGGAGGGCACAAAGTAAAAAACACTTGAAGTTAATTTATGGCATACATTAGCTAACCATAATGACAATAATATGAAAATACTTTGTTTTTCTGCATAGATTCATGGTATGTTGTGTCTTCACTGCTGGCTTAAGCATGTTTTGCTCCTTGCTACAGTATGTCCAGTAGTGCAAATCAGGTAGTGACAGGGAGAGCCCCCAATTATATAACGCCGATCCCTTGCATAACAGGCTCTGTGGGTTTTAGTTGGTTATACTGGTAGCAGTTCGGGAGATGGTGAGACCGGGACACCAATATGCGGTGTATTGGTTAGCACTGCTGCCACACAGCTCAGGTCACAATGATGGCCACAATAATCGGTATGGCATAGTTGGCAGATGCTTCCTTAGCCCACAGGGACACATAAAAGACCATTTCACCATTATCATCCACTCAAAACTAGTTCAGTGTATCCTTCCCCATTGACTTCAATGCATTTTGCTGAAATTCCCAGATATTTCCGTGTTTTTGCTGAAGTGAAGGAGAAGTGAACTCAGTGGGCTTTACTCATTACTAACGGTTACTAACACTTGACTATCTATTGCATACTGCTTTTCATCATCTATTTATGTAATGTATATAATGACTTTTCACATCTATCTATCTATCTATCTATCTATCTATCTATCTATCTATCTATCTATCTATCTATCTATCTATCTATCTATCTATCTATCTATCTATCTATCTATCTATCTATCTGTGGGTGATACAGTAGAACCTCAGAGAAGCACCTCTATTCCAGACGTAGATTGAGCATGTGGTCATTAATGTTCACTGGCCACCAGAGAAGGCCCGCTAGGAGATGTTTCTGGGGCAGACGTTTTGGAGAGACTATATCCCTTAACAGACCTGTCTTGAGAATTCTACAGTATTATGAACATGAATTTCAGTACATGGATGTATTAATTTCTCTATTTTTTTGCAATGAATTATCTTTTATAATGACACTGTGATGACATCAGTGCGCCACCATTTTATATTGAGGATTCATGGGTGTTTATTATTGACCGGGTCATTGGCAACCATATGATGGATACCATTGCGTGTGATGTCATCACATCATGAACATCTAAGATGGTAGCATGATAACCTTAGCATCCTGGTTTTTGGATCAATTATTCAAAAACCCAAACTCTGAGCTTAGCAATTTCTTTTCAGGAAAGGTTATTTTTGTCCAGGCAATTCTGGTTTTACTTAGGCGAGTTTGATTTTTCCCCACTTCAACTTTTCTCTTTCTTTTCCACCAGGACCTGGGAGTTTTTTTTTTTTATAGGAATTTCTGACCTTGACATTTCTTTTTCACTATAATATGTTCCTTAAAAGCTAGAATATTTTTATACCTTTTGCTGAGATGCCATTCTTGTTTTGTTATGGGCACTGGCATTTACGTCAATAGGTTTCCATAAAGATCTTACCCAGAGACACCTAGGTGTGGCACTGGTGATGTCACTTAAAGTGACAGTATAAAGTTCAACCTGTCTATTTATTAACCATTCGAGATTAGGATTCTGTGAGCGATTGCGAGAAAACTTTCAATTTGTTTGAATCTGCATCTTTTTGAGCTGTTTTTTGTCTATGAACTTTGATTTTTCATTAGTATTCCTCATTTAAAATCCTTTCTGTCTCTCCTTGAGTCAGATTAAGTATAAGATTGCAGACTATTCAGATATTTTACAGAGTGACTGTTTTCCTACTGCCAATCAAAAGTTGCTCAGTATGATCACAGACTAATGCTATATAATGTGACTAAACATATGCTTAGGAATGAAAAGACATGAACTGAGTTAAGAACTGCACAAAATGCATGCCTTTTCTGAAACTTACTTGATTAATGTTCTTTAGCTGTTGTTGTGGTGTGTTTGTAATTGTCTGTTCAATGTTTTTAAAAGATGAGTTTGAAGAGTTTGTTTAAAAGAAGAAGCAGCCTGTTGACAGTACGGTTTTATGAGCATCTTGCCAAAACCCAAACCCCCATTTCTAAATGCAAGGCTGGAGAAACAACTTCTGATTAATTTTAAAAGGACATGTCCTGCTTGGTTTAAGAAGTACTGCAGCTGAGTGTGAAGCACATCAGCCTTCCTTTCTATCTTGAGGGGTGTAGTGGTTAAGACTTTAGACTTCAAACCCTGAGGCTGTGGGTTCAAATGCCACCACTGACACTGCGTGAACATGATCAAATCACGTCATGTGCCTCTGCTTCAACTGGAAAAACAAAACAAGTGTAACTACTTATGACTCCAATGTTATAAGTCATCATGGAAAAAAGTGTCGGCCAAATTAGTAATGTGAAAGCTTCTCATTTAATTTTAGATGCACCACTTCTGAGTACAAAGCATGCGTCAATATAATATGACACCAGTAGAGTGAGCTTAGTTTTATGATCTCCTTTTGGGGACAGTAATTCATAGTTTATGCACTCCAGGATAAAAAGTGAAAGCTTGTATTTTCTGAGAAAAGGTCTTAGATGTATAACATCACCCCACCCCCACTATGAAAGCCTGGGGAATGGGACAGAAAAGATTTTAGATTTATGACCCTCACAAATAAAATAACTATATAAAGTTGGACAAATGAGCTGGCTAGAGAGAGTGAGTGAGAGAAGTCAATGAGATTGCTTTAAGTTATTACCAAGACTATAAGATGGACATCAACACGTATACAATGATCCCTCGCTATATCGCGCTTCGCCTTTCACGGCTTCACTCTATCGCGGATTTCATATGTAAGCATATTTAAATATATATCGCAGATTTTTTGCTGGTTCGCGGATTTCTGAGGACAATGGGTCTTTTAATTTCTGGTACATGCTTCCTCAGTTGGTTTGCCCAGTTGATTTCATACAAGGGACGCTATTGGTGGATGGCTGAGAAGCTACCCAACTTACTTTTCTTTCTCTCTCTCTTGCGCTGACTATCTGTGATCCTGACATAGGGGGTGTGAGCAGGGGGGCTGTTCGCACACCTAGACGATACGGACGCTCATCTAAAAATGCTGAAAGATTATCTTCACGTTGCTACCTTCTGTGTGCAGCTTTTAAGTATGCTGCACTGTGCTTCGCATACTTAAAAGCTCAAAGGGCACGTATTGATTTTTGACTTTGTTTCTCTCTGTCTCTCTCTGTCTCTCTGCTCCTGACGGAGGGGGTGTGAGCTGCCGCCTTCAACAGCTTTGTACCGGCGGTGCTTCGCATACTTAAGAGCCAAACAGCCCTATTGATTTGTTTGCTTTCCTCTCTGTTTCCTTTGAAGAGGAAGATATGTTTGCATTCTTTTAATTGTGAGACAGAACTGTCATCTCTGTCTTGGCATGGAGCACAGTTTAAACTTTTGAAAAAGAGACAAATGTTTGTTTGCAGTGTTTGAATAATGTTCCTGTCTCTCTATAACCTCCTGTGGTTCTGCGCAAATCTGTGACCCAAGCATGACAATATTAAAATAACCATATAAACATATGGTTTCTACTTCGCGGATTTTCTTATTTCGCGGGTGGCTCTGGAACGCAACCCCCGCGATGGAGGAGGGATTACTGTATTAAATGTTTTGTTGATCATTGCCTACTTTCAGAACTACAGGATGATAGAGGTTGTATGGTATGGATTGGCACACTCTATTTGCTTTCATTTATGGCACTAGTTAATTGAATAATACTTAACACTAGAATTACCAGAGCTTACGAAAAAACTTGTAGATCCGTCCCACCTTAAATCGCTTTGCACCTCTCCATCAGCGTCTTTTGTCCTGTAAATGTGTCGATAATCAGCAAGCAGCCTGCTATCACATCCTCCACCGCCGCACAGTTTTCTCAGCTCAAGTCTCTTTACCTGCGTGTCAGTTGCTTGGAGTTGTATAGAGTGAGAAGTCAAGCAAAATTACTTCTTTTATAAATACTATATGGTTATTTGAAACACATGCATTTCATGTGTGTTCCGTGTCTGTAACAATCTATGTACAGTAAACACATTGTTAAAACAGAAACGTTTTTCATGTTTTAGTAATAATTGACAAAATGTAGACATGAAGTATATAATGTGTGAAGCCTGAATTCCAAATATGAAAGAAACACTTTCACAAAAGGTACAAATATAACAGAACAAGTGCTCTTCTATTCAAGAATATAATTGGACAAAAAGAACCCGCATTAGGGTGCGACATTGACACGTATTTACTATGACTGCTTCGGTGGTGCAACGGTATCAACTGTTAACTGATAATCAAAACTTCACGGGTTTGACCCCGGACGAGTCAGTTTTGAGAAGTGAGCTGCTCGTACTCTTACTATTTTATATTTGGAATTCATGGTTTAATCGTAATTGCATGGAATCAGAACCTGATTCACACTCGGGGATAATGCCAAGTAGGTTTTTGATACAAAGTTCATGGTCTTGTGATAGGTTGCATGTGGGGGTGTCACAAGTTTGTCAAAAACTAAATGGTCTCCTTTAGCATGTCAAATTTCTTATGTTCTTATATTGGAACAGATTAACTATTTCCGAAACAAACAAGCTTGATGGACACAATGCCTTCTCTATATGTCAGATTTATTACTAAATGTACTGCATGTTCTCAGTGGGGAGAGAACAGATGCAGCATTAAAGTTTCTGGTCATTGGTTCAGGTCCTGCCCATGTCTCAATAACATCTTTGCCCACAATTAACCTCTGCTGAACATGTGTTATTATGATCAAGGATGAGATGTGACCAAGGAACAATCAAATGTTGTTCAAAGGTTAGAAGATTTTTACATCTACAGCACATCACAAGGCATGTAATGTTGAAATACACTGGACCAAAGTTTACAGTATTATCGATATCAGACCAAAGTCATTTACTAGCTGTTATTCAGCGTATATTAATGCAGTGATGGCCAAAACTTATAAAGCGATGTATTAAAAGATTACATGATATCATTTCTATAAAAGGTCACACATATTTATGATGAGCTCTTGTGATTAAAAATTATATAAAGATCAACTACAATATGCTAAAGGTTAATCTACTTCTATTAGAGTGGTGCATAAATTTAGGTCTACTGCATGTCAAAGGTTATAAAATGATGAAATAAAATGGATCAAAGGTTATAATATAAAGCCTAGAGCCAGCTAAATGAACGTGAATAATGGTATTCAATGTAGAGATTAACGTTACAGGTCTACGATGTACCATAGGTTGTAGGTACTTTAATGTGTAGGGATGATAACTGAAACTGCACCTTATTATAAGAATAAAATTAAATGAAATAAACTAAATTAAACAACATGGAGACAATATTTAGAAAATAATATTCTAGAGGATCAGATTACTGCAACCAAAGGTGTACATCACCACATTGATTATACAAAAAATTGTGACATGAAGGTGCAAAAAGATCTCTCTGTTAATGGATTAGGTTTAAGAAATGATGTCCTGCAATAAGTGAATATTTATGAAATAGCAGCTCACATTATTCAGTTCAGTTAAATTAAATTAGACCTTATTGAGTGCATCTGCACTTATGAGCCCGCGGTACAATAAATTAATTATGATATAGATTATAAAAAAATGAAGTGAGTTAAAAATCCAAAACATACCATATTATAAATGGGGAAACTTTATGCAAAATATATAAAAAAAATTCAATATTCAATATATGTACAGTTTGCGTCATAATTATTGTTCATCATCAAATTTTGCCAAAGTGTGTTTTTGCAGTAAATTTGCTAGGTGCTTTGACAAATTTTTTCCTTGAAAATTTGCCTTGCAAACATTTTACCCAGTGTCCCATGATGCTTTGCGAAGCAAGTGTGACATCACAGAACTGTGGCAGCAATGTTAGATGGGGATGTCACTACCTGATATGTGCTACCTGGACAATTTATGTTGCACTTGTGCAGAACTTTCACACATGCACACTGTACTGTACTGGAAGTACAGTTATCCCTGTGTCGGTATAGATTTTCTCATTTTACTTCAGTTCTGAAAACTGAAAATCTTCAAGTCACTTTTTCTGACCCTAAAATTTGATTCTTATGAGTGAATGTATCCTGTAATAGACTGGCATTACATCCTAGTTTGGGGTTATGGGCCCGGGATTCAGCCACAGTGCAAATCCATCCATCCATCATCCAACCCGTTAATATCCTAACTACAGGGTCACGGGAGTCTGTAGGAGCCCACAGTCCAAATGATCATCTGAAATACTGGTCAAATAATGTCTTACTGAAGTTTAAAAGTTATGTGCGGTTGAACTGTCAGTCAGTCATAAAGCAGTTGACTGCAGGAGTTCAGAATCTGTATGATATTTTAAGACATGTTATGGTCAAATGGTTTGCACATATCATACAACAGTCAAATATTGTCTTGCTGAAATGCTAAGAGCATATGGTGATGACCTTCAGGTCAATGATCCCATAATTCTTTAAAAAAGCACGTTTTTTCCTTATAAATCTTTTATACTACCTTTCATCTATCTATCTATCTATCTATCTATCTATCTATCTATCTATCTATCTATCTATCTATCTATCTATCTATCTATCTATCTATCTATCTATCTATCTATCTATCTATCTATCTATCTATCTATCTATCTATCTATCATCTCCTCTGACCTCCAAGTTGCTAAGTATACTGCTATTATTATTATAAAAGTAATTATTATTATCAACCTGATGTCTTCATTCAAGGCCACTAATATACTAATAAGGTCAAGATACAATACAATATACAGTCTATGATCTAAACATTGGGAAAAGGAACAGTAAACTTCCAAAGGTATTCATGCGAAGTTGTGTCCCCTACCTGTCTCTCTTCTCAGGCTATATGGTTGCTTCTTTGTTATGGATTTCAGTGGTCTTTGTTCTCAGATTTACAATGAATGCCAGCTTCTGGCAACATGGTTCTTTAACTCTTTCAAGGCGGGTGTCGACTTCTAATAACATATAGCAGGGTCTTCATACAGCTGCCGGCCACTATGGGGTTGCATTCAGCACTATGATCAGCTGGGGACTGATCAGCTGAGGCTGGTTTATCACTTTAGTTTTCGATCTCCAAATCACTTGCATCAAAATTGGAGTGTGATAAGTCAGAGTCCGACTCAGCAATGATACGCAAAACATTGTCTACGCCGTATTTTGCTTTGTGCATTCACTTCACTCTCTCACCAGATTCGCCTTTAGCTCCAGTGGCCGGTAGCTTCTGCTGGCTGACGAAAAAATATTCAGCCCTCAAAGTGTTAAATTGCACACTGGGCAGAAGTGGTAGGACATTTGGAGCCAAGCCAGAAGTCATGTCAGTGGGCCTCTTCCTCTGGGCTGCAGACAACAAGAGAGAGGCTGTTGGTAATTGCACTTCCCCCAGCACTGGCACCTGTGCCCTCATCTCCATAATGCCACAAGAGTGCTCCCGACTTCTGGGTGACTATATACATCCATACATATACTGTATATTACAGTTTTATGATTGCAGCCCTGGCAAGTTAAGTGACTTGCTGAGCATCACACAGGAAATCAGAAGTGGCTCATCCAGCCTTCAACTGAATTATCTGCATTGATAACGGATGAATGGTTTGATGGATATTAACACTTTCATTTTGCTGAAAGTGTACAAAATGCATTTATTAAATACTGTTTAAAATGATTCCTGGATAAGCAAATTGAGTTTTAGAGATTCAAATGAAAATGCTTTTGAGACTAAGAGTGGAGTTGCAGGATTTTCTCTGCATGTTTCTTTTTTCTTTCTCAATACTGTACTTTAAAGTGTGTTTTAGTGTGACTCACTTGCTCAACCTAATTGCTGGACGAGTGTACTTCACACGCCATGCCTCAGTGTTTTCCTTATTCTTGCCTGGTTTCAAGTCCCATCAGGAACTTGTGCAGCCAGGTGTAGATTAAAAGTAGAAACACACTTTCTGTAAAGAATATCCACAAGCTTGCAGTATGCAGTTTAGTAATCCCAAGTGTACACTGACTGAAGGAATATAAATCTCGGAATATTCATGAGCAGCTGTGACTGTGGTTTAAAGTGGAAATGAGAGCCAATGTAAAGTGAGGAGACTAGCGGCACTAAAAATGTTTTGTAGCCACGAAAGCTGTCACGTGCACAGTGCTGACACGTGGGCCTGTATGTGACCCTATGCAGTTCACTAGAAAAGACAGAAAGGGTTAGTAATGGCATTCATGGTGCTGTTATGTTTTTGGATAGTGTTCATTGTTGTGTATTAAGAACCATCATGGGAGAGAGTAATTCGACACCCCTGAACTAAATAATGTGAGAACGTATCTCTGTCTGTTTGCTTTTCTGCTACAAAATGATTTTCCATAGAGAAAATATAGAAAATCGTATTCTTAAAATTGGTAATTTACACGTACTAGAAAAGTATTATAAGCACATGAGAAAGTAAGCATTGTTTGAAACTAAACATTAAGATGTGTGGTGGACAGCCAGGACCCATGCCCAGCCAAGACACATAGAAGGACCAGGAGAGGGATTATACCTCCCCTGGGCCACGAGAGGGCAGTCACCCTGGTCTGTATGGGGACCACGGGAACGAAGCATGGAAGCTCAACCCCGTTGGGGCCCGGAGGATTGTGGAGCCCTGGGTGTCAGCACTTTCGCCACACCCAGAAGTGCTGGTGGAAGAGACTCCAGGGACACCCGGAGTGGTTCCAGGTGCTCATGCGGCACTTCTGCCCCACCAGGAAGTGCCTCCAGAAAATCATCAGAGAGCACCTGGAGCACATCCGGGTGATTATAAAAGATGCTGCCTCCTCCGAGTGAGAGAGTCGAGTTGGGAGGAAGAAAGCAACGCTCGGGAGAAGAGGTGGAAAGGTGGAAGGAGAAGTCCGGAGAGGAGAGAAAATGATGGAAGAAGGGTTGTTTGGTGCAGGGGCACTGTGTTGTGTGCTGGACTTTTATAAGTAAAATGTGTGTTTTTTGGAACATTGTATCCGTGTCTGACTGTGCTGAGGCTGAACTACTATAAATGTAAGAGTTAGGATTAAAAAGACGTATGCCTACATATTCTTTATTATTTTGTATGAGTCAGAAAACATCGGTTTTGCATAAGCCAAAGGTCAGACGTTCTAGAGAGCCGAAGAATGGGCCCTTCGATTAGAGAAGGGAATGTGAACTCTTTGGTTGTAAATAATGGTAGCCACTACTGAGATAGTGGGGGGAGAGAATAGCCCTTATCAAACAGATAAGATGGACACAGCAGGGTTTGACACCCCCTTAACTAAGAATTATTGGTGGAATTAATTAGAGACAGGACCAGAGCAATGGCATGCTAGAAGTCAGATGAGGACGAATAATGGCTGAAATTATAAGAATTGTAATAAAAGCAAAAGGTGCCCATTGCTGGAGGTTCATTGTTCTATCTGAGTTGAGCCTATATGTGCATCATACAATAAGGCCTGATTCTGCTGTCTGTCCCGAAACTCTGAGTGCCTTCATTGGGGATAAGGGTGCCTGTGCCAGTCTGCTTCAAAAGTGACATCTCTACAGGCAACCTACACTCTTGCATGTTCTCTTTTTAAAAAGTCTTGAATGCTACTCAACAGGCAGTGTTCATGTCTACACAGGTGCTCTGCTGAATGAGCACAAGAGCATAGTACATTGTCATTTTCCACCCTGTGTCTTTTTGAATCTCTAATGTCAAACATAATTGCAATCATGTTGTTTTGTAGCAAACATCACCATGTGTGAGGTAAAAAATCAAATGTAAATGACGAATATAGGCATTGTTGAAATGTTGAAAATGTTGGTGGTTTACACTGAGACATGACTTTTATTGTTGTGATAGCTCACAATTGAGTCTGACATCAAGACCATAGCACAAAACATCTCAAAATGGAAAATGTTCTAAAAAACCAGCAGTGAAGAACACATTTCAGAGCTCCATGTCATTAATTAGTTAGTCAGTGATAGCTTTTCGACAGTCACGTGTAGACATTTTGTTAAGACACCAGATGTCTTCTGGTAGCACAGTGCCAACTTTGCTGATTATGATGACATCTGGGAGGTAGGTAGCAAATGTTTGTGACTGGGAATTTCAGTGGGAGAATGGACAAAGCCATAAGTTGAAGTGACTATGATTCTTTCTAGAAGGAAACAACCATGGGAGAATGGCCATGGTAAGAGAGGTGACCAAGAATCTTATGGTCATTCCGAAAAAACATGTGTGAAGATGGGAAAAACTTCCAGAAGGATAACCATCACTGTAACACTCTGGGCTTTATGTTAGAGTGGCCAGGGAGAAGCCTCTCCATAGTAAAAGGCACATTAGTAAGTTCACTTGGAGTTTGCAAAAAGGCACCTAAAGTACTCTCAGACTGTGAGAAATAAGATTCTCTGATGAAACCAAGGATAGCATTATGTCTGCAGGAAACCAGGAACAGCTCATCAACTATGCAATACTATTTGAAAGGTAAAGCATGGTGGTGGCAGCTTCATGCTGTGGGGTTGTTTTTTGGTGACAGGGACTGAGAGACTAGGCAGGGTCAAGACAAAGCTGAACAGAGCAAAGTACAGAGCTACGATTATGAAAACCTGCTCCGGACCTCACACTGGACTCAAGGTTCATCTCCCAACAGGACAAAGACCCTAAGCACAAAGCAAAGACAACACAGGGGGTGGCTTAGGGACAACTCTGGGAATGTCATTGAGTCACCCAGCTAGAGCCCGGACTTGAACCCAATCGAGCATCTCTGGAGTGACCTGTAAACAGCTGTCCACCTACAGTCTCCAACCATGACTGACAGGACTTGAGAAGATCTGCAGAGAAGAATGGCAGGCAGAAAGTCCCCAAATCCAGGTGTGTGAAGCTTGTCATGTCAAACCCAGGAACACTCCATACTGAATAAAATGATCTGAATATTTCTGTCAATGTGATGTTTCAGTTTTACTTTTATTTCTAACTAGCCGTGTGAAAACAGGACAGCAAGGAGGGCCCCGCCTGGCTCTCCACTCCTGATGTCACATTTCCCCCTTCCCTCGGCCTACAACCTCTATCTTGGATTAGTGCAAATATATCGCACTAAACGAACTATGATTTTTAGCACGATGAGAGAAGTCGCAAGTTCAAGCAAATTCTAGAAAAAAACCCTATCTAAATCCGTTAAGTAGTTCTCTCATTCGCTAACTAAGCAGAGTTAAGGTTGCGCCCCGAGGCAGACGTGTGAGTGAGGAGGTCCCCGCAGCCCGATGAATCTCTCTCAGATTCACGATAATAAATCGGTACAGCAAGCGAACTATGATACTTAGCGCAATGAGAAAATCGCAAAATCAACGGAATGTTCAAGCAAATTGTAGAAAAAAACCCGATATCTATATCTGTTAAGTAGTTCTCTTGTGAGAAGCAGACAGACAGACAAACAAATAAATTTGTAAAAAAAATCTTAAAATCCTGTTTTTGCTTTGTCATATTGGGGTATTCAGTGTTGTTTGATAAGAGAAAAAAATTAAATGATTTCAACACAAGGCTGCAACATCACAAAATGTGAAAAAAGTGAAGGGGACTGAATACTTTGTGAATCCACTGTTTACACAATTGCTAAGCTATTAAAGGTTTTTAAAACATTAAAAACACGATCAAATTAAATCTAAATGAAACACACAGCCAGTGAAGTGATGCTAAGACAGGTTTAAAATGCACTCTAGCTGAAGCATTCAGTACACACTATAATCCGTCCATTACATTTTGAAGTTTTCCTGTCACAACAAGAACAAAAAGACAGCATGGAGGATTGGAGTACCTCAGCGGTAAGCCCCATACAAAGAAACACAAAAAAGAACGAAACCAAGTTGAGATCACAACAGAAAGCAGAAGATGACCGTTCAGGTCCCTTAACATTAGCATAACCTATGCTGGGAGCAGTGGCGCAGCTTCAGGTGGGCGGAGGGTGCGGTCTGCCCCGGGCGGCACATTTTTGGGGGCTGCATTATTGGCCAAAAGGTTCAGTACAATTCGTGTGTAAGCAGCAGGGCTCGGAAAAACATCACTCATGAATGAAAAAAGTAAAATTCTCTGATTTGTATCTACAAATGCTTCAAAAATAATTTTCAGACTGTCCTTCTGTGATGGCATCAGACACAGCAGCTGAAATTTATAAGGCAATAATAAAAATAAAAATAAACATTACACTGATAATAATTTCTAGGAAGATAAACAACTAATTTACAATTTATAATTTTGTTTCGTTATCAATCAGAATTTGTTCTTGCTTTGTGCAGAAAACATCCTCATCTATCACTTGTACACTACGCTGATTCTGGTTTTCCAGCATAATTATATAAAACTAATAATTAGAACACGGTTTATCAGTGCGTCACTATATGTGAAAAATTATTGCTGTTTCTCTATATATGAATAAATCTATGCAAAATGTATCTTAATTTTTCTCTATACATCATTTTAATTTTCGATTTAAATAGGTTAACATATTCATATATGTTGGAGGATGGCAAATTGAAGCACTGCCCGCCCCAAGCGGTACAAACTCAAGCTATGCCACTGGCAGGGAGTCGCTCCTGACGTAGAGATGTGCCACACGCATATGATCGTCCACATCCGGCTTTGAGCTGCTGTATATTACATTTGATGTGGAAGAGACAGGACATCAGGTTCAGTTGTAGAGGAAGTGACATCAATAGTCAGTCTGCAAACCTGTCCTGAATGCAAAACAGGAGTAGGTGTTACTGACAGCGCCCTCACATGCTCAGGAGTGGAAGTGCAAACGATATTAGAACCCTGTAGTTGCTGTTGTTATGAGTTATTTTCTCTCATGATTTTCTGGCATCTCTTTGATTTTTGGGTACATGTTTCTTTTACAAGAATTCTGGAGTTTAATCCATGAGGATAAGGATATCACATTGTTTTTGTAAATTTGCAGCAGTTAAAAAGGTGAAGTTTTATAGTGTCTAATTGCAACATCATTTTTTTGTTTTATTGGTTAAGATAGCGTCCATTGTTGCCACTGCAAGCCTTCCCGTCAGTCCCCGGGGTGCACAACGCATGATGTCATCTGGATCTTTGGAATAAAGGTTGGCTCAAAGGTCTCCAGATATTTGGATTCTCAATTTGATTTCACAGAGCTACTTTCTCTTACTGACTTACTTTGCTTTTCATACAAAATATTTTTCCTAGTTTTAGACTTTGAATTTTGGGTATGCGTTCTGATTTTCAATGGTTGGTCCGCAGTCCTATTGGTATTGACCTCTGCCTGTCTTTGATCATTCCTTTTCTCCTGATCTCATCCTCAGATTTACATTGTCTTATCTTGAGTCAGTACAGTTGCCCCTGTTGGGGACGGCCGGGACCCATGAACAGCCGGTACACCCCTTTGACACTGAACAGCCGGGAACAGCCATGGGAGGCTTCTTACTTCCCCCAGAACACTTGGTGGCAGCCCCCCTGGGTTGCATCGGGGCCACAATCATGGAACTTCAGAGCTCAGCCCTGTTGGGCTCCATGGCCACCGCCAGGGGGAGCTGCACAGCTTCCTGAGCCCATGTGGGCCGTGATGCAGCCACACCTGGAAGTGCAGCCTGAATTAGGTCAGTCATCACCTGGAGCACTTCCGGGTGGGCTATAAGAGGAGCCAGCAGCCACTACTCAAAGTTCCAGAGTCAGGAGGAGGAGGATGAAGGTGCCTGGGAGGAGTGGAGGAAGAAGTATTTTGTTACATTTACTTTGGTGTGCTTGTGCGTGACTGTGCTAGAGCTGAGGGACATGGGGAAGATGTAGCCCCAGATGAAGAAAATAAAGTCTTTTTGTTTGATATTTCCACGTGCCTCCGTTGTCAGTCTGTGTTGGGTCGGGTGCCTATATAGCACCTTTCACACCCTCTATTTGCACATGTCTGACACTGTAATCAAAGTATTTGCAATAATCTAAATTTGGAATGATAAAAATGTGAGTCGACTTCTGAGCATCGTGCAGTGTGAGACGGGATAGAAGTTGGGCTATGTTCATTAGATGATATAAATGTGAGATTTAAACGTCATGTCAGAATAAAGAATTACACAAAGATTACTGTCTTTAGCCTTTGTCTGTACAGCCAGACACCAAAAGTGTTTTTTCAGGAAGCATAACACAGTCAAATGGGGTATGGCGGCCAATAACTTAACCAAATTCCATTCCTGTCAACAAAAAAACGGTTGGCTATGAACCATAAACACTGAAGGATTGGAAAAACAATTGAGGTTGAGCCGAATTCAGCCGGACTACAATACAGTAAGAGCTCAGAGTGATCAGCCTGTCTGAGTTTCTAATCTGAAATTTAGAGGACTTATACTGCTGTTTGTGTGTGTGTGTGGTGTTACAGAACATTGCATTTCAATTATCCATCCGTCTTCCAATGCATTTTCTAAATCAGAGTTCCATTACCGTTTTGTGGAAAGTTGAACCTGATCTTATTAGGTAGTCTGAAATGACCTCATCCGGGATGGCAGTCTGTCTCAGAGCACATTCTTACACACACACACACACATTCAGAGATGACCAGTTTCACTTCTCCACTCAGCCTAATTTCATGCAATTGAAGTGTGGGAGGAAATGTGCAGAAACATTCACACCTCATTAAGAACTAAAGAAGCAAAGTATTTGAAATTATCATTTTGTGAATAACATGACCTAGAGCTTCATTCTTCATTTTTTGGATTTGAGTTTTGAGAGTGAAAAATCCTCCCAGTCAGGCATACTGTTAAAAAAGTGAGTGCTGACAGGTGCTAATTACAGATTAAATAGCACTAAAGTTAAAATAAAACTTTACATCCATCAGATATGCATGAAGACCGGGGCAGTTACATATTGATTTTTTTTTTCTTAATTTTTGCACAAAGACATTCTTCTCTTTCTTTCCAATAAAATGTCAAACTGCATTTACTTTTGAAAGAATTTTAATTTTAAATGAGACCCCCATCCCTGGTTATATCCCTGAAGATTTGCATCATGGTATTTATTACACCAGTTTAATAAAAAAAAAAAAAAACACGTGCACACACAAGCAACTGGGATACTGCATCACCGTCTGGTTTGGGAACTGCAGTGCCTCTGACCGTAAGGTACTACAGCAGGTAGTGCGCGCAGCAGAAAAGATCATTGGGACCTCTGTGCCCTCCATTGGTGACATCTTTATCAAGTGTCGCATCCGTAAACCATACAGCAGTGTGAAGGACTGCTGCCACCCTGCTCACAGTCTCTTTGTCCCACTTCCATCTGGTAGAGGGTACTGCAGCATCCAAACCAGTTCTGACAGGTTCTGCATCAGCTTTAACCCTTTGGTTGTCTGGACGCTGAAACCTGTGCTGCCCACCTCCCCTCATATCTTCTCCTAGTAGTTTATTTATATTCGGCACATTTTTCAGTAATGCTGTTTTTACTATTAATTGTTAAATGTATGTATTTATTACTATGTATTGACTTATATATTTTTATTATAGTATAATTCAATTCTTTACCTGTCTTGCACTTGTCCTGTATTTATATATAATTTAAACGGGAGTCCTGAGGAACATTATTTCATTCAATATGGCGTATGGATGGTATGGCAATAGAGCCCATCAACTTGACTTTATGTTATGGAAACCACCCGGGCTCTTTTTAGTATTCACTTCTCTTTAGAGGGTCTTGGTTGGCTCTGAAACGTCAAACCAACTTGACAAGGAAGGGCCTCTCATGATTGGATTCCTCTTTTTTGTGCACTTTCTGTGATCATGGTCTTCTGAGTTTCTTTTCTGGACTTTTCAGACCCAAGGAATCCATTTCCGTAATTTGTTCTGTTGTTTTTTTTTTCTTCTTGAAGGTGTTATTCAAAAAACATGATATTTTATGTTATGTCTTTTTGCAATTTTGCTTTTCTTACTTCACTTCATTTGTTTCCTAAGTTGGGATTACACGGTGGTGCCACGCAGTAAGGAGACCAGGATTTGCATTCCCTGGTCCTCCCAGCATGGAGTTTGCATGTTCTCCCTGTGTTTGTATGTGTTTCCTCCAGGCACTCCATTTTCCTCCATCAGGCCAAAGACATGCTGATTGGGTGGATTGGTGGTACTAATCTGCAATGGACTGGTGCTCTGTCCAGAGTTTGTTCTTGCCTTGCACCCTGGGATAGGCTCTAGCACCCCCCTCAATCCTGTTCAGGACTAAGCAGCTTTGAATATGACTGACTGTTACCTAAGTTACATTTCCCACAATTCACCAGGATGGTATACATTTTTAAGGATTTCCTTTTTTTTAGCTTGAATTTATCCAGTTCGCATACCAGGAGAAGGTGGGAGCTGAAGATGCCATCATCTATATGCTACATCGATCCCTCTCCCACTTGGACAGAGGCAATGGCGCTGTAAGAATTATGTTTCTAGACTTCTCTAGCGCCTTCAACACCATCCAACCTCTGCTCCTTAGGGACAAGCTGACAGAGATGGGAGTAGATTCATACCTGGTGGCATGGATCTTGGACTATCTTACAAACAGACCTCAGTATGTGCGTCTCGGGAATTGCAGATCTGACATTGTGGTCAGCAACACAGGAGCGCCGCAGGGGACTGTACTTTCTCCGGTCCTGTTCAGCCTATATACATCAGACTTCCAATATAACTCGGAGTCCTGCCATGTGCAAAAGTTTGCTGACGACACTGCTATCGTGGGCTGCATCAGGAGTGGGCAGGAGGAGGAGTATAGAAACCTCATCAAGGACTTTGTTAAATGGTGCGAATTAAACCACCTTCAACTGAACACCAGCAAAACCAAGGAACTGGTGGTGGATTTTAGGAGACCCAGGCCCCTCATGGACCCCGTGATCATCAGAGGTGACTGTGTGCAGAGGGTGCAGACCTATAAATACCTGGGAATGCAGCTGGACGATAAATTGGACTGGACTGCCAATACTGATTCTCTGTGCAAGAAAGGACAGAGCCGCCTGTACTTCCTTAGAAGACTGGCATCCTTCAACATCTGCAGTAAGATGCTGCAGATGTTCTATCAGATGGTTGTGGCGAGCGCCCTCTTCTACGCAATGGTGTGCTGGGGAGGCAGCATTAAGAAGAAGGATGCCTCACACCTGGACAAACTGGTGAGGAAGGCAGGCTCTATTGTTGGCATAGAGCTGGACGGTTTGACATCTGTAGCAGAGCAACGGGCGCTGAGCAGGCTCCTATCAATTATGGAGAATCCACTACATCCATTAAACAGTGTCATCTCCAGACAGAGGAGCAGTTTCAGCGACAGACTGCTGTCACTGTCCTGCTCCACTGACAGACTGAGAAGATCATTCCTCCCCCAAACTATGCGACTCTTCAATTCCACCAGAGGGGGTAAACGTTGAACATTATTCAAGTTATTGTCTGTATTTTACCTGCATTTTTTATTACTCTTTAATTTAATATTTTTTGCTGCGGGAGTATGTGAATTTCCCCCTGGGATTAATAAAGTATCTATCTATCTATCTATCTATCTATCTATCTATCTATCTATCTATCTATCTATCTATCTATCTATCTATCTATCTATCTATCTATCTATCTATCTATCTATCTATCTATCTATCTATCTATCTATCTATCTATCTATCCCCAGCTACATAAGCCAGCCACTCCAACTCGCTGGCTGATGAATTCCCAGGCCAATGGTTTTTATCATTGGAGATGTACCCCACTTTATAAAAACAGTTTATTAACTATAATATATTATGCCACACTTTTGCACATGGGGAAAAGATTATGCTGTAGATGAGTTAAAAATAGATGTGCTAATAGCGCAAATTGTAAGGAAACATAATTTTTTCAATTTTGTTGGAATCGCTTCACTCATCACTTATTGAGCTGTGTTGCATGTTGATTGGACTTGCAGGTGAAAATTTCACTTTGCTTTGTATACACAGCAACATGACTATAACTTCTATAATGTGAAAGAAACAATGGATGTACAGTTGCACACAGTTTTAAAAGACTGCTGTCATGTGAAGTGATGTACAATTTAAAAAATGATAAAGAACCTTGTAATAACCGCTGCTCAGTGTGAAATGTCAGCCAAGGCACAGCTTTGGACAGTGATGCTGCAGTCTGAAGTGTTACACAACACTGTGAAGCCACTGACGAATGACATGAGATTAAACAAAAATAAGTGTTCACAAAATAAAGTGTTAGGGACCACCCTGGTAAGGCAAAAGAAATGAAAGTGTGTCAGCAAACAAATACTGTAAGGATGCAATGCATTAAACAAAAGCTTCTCAGATTTTAAGAGCATCCCCTATGGATGCTCCATCTTCTTCAGCAAGACTCACCACAGATTTCTAGTCCAATGATCTCTAAAATACCCGTTGGGGTGAAACTGGTGGGCTGCCCTCCTAGATCCTCTCGTGGATGTGGATGAAAGAGGAGAAGGAGTTAACAACCTTGCAACCCCACAACGGATGTTGACCATTCTTACGTCGTTCGAGCCATGAAGGTACTGTTGATGCACTTGTGTGTGACATGAGTTTCACAGCATCAACTTTAAAACTTTATTTGTCACCAGGAGGAAATTTGGCAAAAATGACGCAATGTATAAAATAACACAACAATATTGTTTTTGAAACAAATGTTAAAAGTTGCTCAAAACTAATAAAAATTCTATATGATTGATTTATTTCACAATTAGGAATGTCATGAAAATCGACTAAACAAAGGTTACATAATTTGGAAACTGACAGAAATCTGTATAGCAGGTGCTGTTTATTGTCACTCTTT
This sequence comes from Erpetoichthys calabaricus, assembly GCF_900747795.2. Taxonomy (NCBI): domain Eukaryota; kingdom Metazoa; phylum Chordata; class Cladistia; order Polypteriformes; family Polypteridae; genus Erpetoichthys; species Erpetoichthys calabaricus. The sequence goes on along the minus strand of NC_041402.2, from coordinate 170,574,656 downwards.
ACACAGGGGATAACGTTGCATGAGGCTGGGAGATAATTGTTGTAATGAGAAGAGCTACACAATATGGAACATTACACAGCACTTTGAAGGCACTGGCATATGAGGTGAGATTAGATGTGAATCAGAGAAATACACAATGTGAAACATTAGTGAGGAAAATAGCAAGAGAGTGTTTAACAGCTGCTGTTCATCTGGATGTCCCGTAGGAGAACTGTACTGCTCAAAGGTTGACCGTTGATGGCTCACGAGAGTCTAAATAGATTCTCATTTACGTTTCATTTAACGATTGACTTTATTATAGTTGTTTCTCCTAAAATTCCTTAAGAGAAATCGCTTTACACACAAAGGACACATGAGATACTACTGGGGTAAAAGGAGTCAAAATTGAGAATTTGGTTTGAAAAAAGTGTTATATTGTGTGAGATCTCTTTCTGTTTCTGTTTTAATCTCCTTGAAAATTTCAAATTTCTTTTTACTTATTATTGGACTGACACCTTTATCCAAAGGTGACTTACAACATTTGAGATATGATTGGTTAGATTTCTTTTGTTTTTCCAATTGGAGTACAATCAGATGAAAAAACTTGCTTTGGGTCACATGGTGTCAGTAGTGGGATTAGAATCCACAATTTATGGCTTGAAGTCTAAAGTCTTAATCACTATACCACACTGCCTGCCTTTTCTTCCATAATGAGTGTGATCTAACTGGAGAACAGCAATATACATTAGAGCAACTAATGGTATTATTCAGAAGCAAGGACTACAGTGTTGTAATCATAATATTGTGTTTTTGTAATGTGCATATTGGGGAAATCAGCTTCAGATACGCTAGCGGCACTGCAGTGCTGAAGCTGATTTCCCCAGTTTGCACATGAACTTGATATTAGTATGTTGTTCAAACTGCAACTTTGTGCCGAATGACTATGCACACGTTGAACTCAAACGGTAATTAAAACAATACTACACACTGAAACCAACCCAGACCTGTTATAACTGGTCTACAGACGTGCTGCGCTCCCCTCCACAACAATGTATGATGTGGAGGATCAGCCCGGACACAGACAGACACACAAGTCCCAAAAGCACACATGGTTTTATTTTCTTTCCCTCTTTATACAGCACCGCTCACAGTCCACAATAATTCAGTCCTTATCTTCTCTATTCTTTTCTTCTTCTCTATTCTTTCACCATCTTAACTCCTTTCCCACAAGCTCTGTCCTCCACCTCCCGACTCCGGCCCCCTGAACAGTGTGAGGCGGTCTCCTTATATAGGGCACCCGGATGTGGTCCAGGTGCTGCCCCATTAACTTCCGACAGTACTTCCGACGGGCAGCCCTCTCATGTCCCAGGGGAGGTATTGTCTCTCTCCTGGTCTTTTAATCCTCCAGGCGTCCCAGCTGGGCAAGAGCCCGAGCCATCCACCACAGCGCGTAATCTTTTTTTTTTTTTTTTATATTTTATTTTATTAAAATCAAAAAACATTCCATACATGCAAGTCAAGTTTAAAAAAACTGATTTGAAACAAATCGACTCTCACCCATGAGAAAGAGAGCTAGGTAGCATTTTAATAATATGTAAATAAATACAGTCCACCCCCGAAATTCGATAGGGTTATGTTCCTAGAGCACCTGCGAATTGTGAAAACTACAAATTTTGGATGTGGTCAAAAATGCCTGTTTTTATAGTTTAAACCTTAAATATGCCCCCAAAACACTTTAATTTAATTTCAAACTCAGCTTAATACATTACCCTAAAAAAAAAGAATGTAAAGGTAAACCCATATACTGTACAATACTGTACTGCAATGTCTCCCACAGTGCTAGAATGTAAAATACCGATATTACCACTAAATGTACTGTAATTCATGCAAGCTCATTTTCTTTGGTTTGCGCTGTCATTTTCTTGGTATAAGTAGGGTAAATACTGTAATAATTTAATTTAACTTAAAAAAAATACAGTAAAATAAACGGGTACTCACCAATAATGAATGATATTAATTGAAGATGATGATGATGAATTAGCTGTGCAGTACGATGAAGGTATGTAATGAAGATAATGACTGCACAGCAAAGCAGAGGATTTACAGCTCCTCAGGTGGTGCCTCTTCTCCAGGCACTTGGGTGGCATCTTAGGGCTTTAAGAAGAACAAAACAAAAAACACAAGAACACTCGGCGAAACACTCAAGATAGCTACATTTGGTAAACTGTTATGATGGGGGAATGCTGGGCTGCATCTGCCGGAGATGTGTCACAGGGCAGCAGCCAATCAGCAGCAAGGAGAAATGAATAACGCTCTTGGATTGGCTACTTTCAAACCTTCCGCCTCTGAGTACAGGGGTATTTCACCATCCCAAGCCACATTTTCCTCTACGGTTGCTTTGTGTTCTCTCTACAGTACAGTATTGCCACGAAAAAAGCCATAAAAAAATTGTGAAGGATATTTACTGTTTCCGCGAACAATTAGTAGTTAGGCTCTAAGGAAAAATCCGTTAACAACTGAGGCCGCAAACTTTGAACCGCAACTTCGCGGGGGTTGACAGTAAATGAATAAAAATAGATAGAATAGAAAAAGAGGGGAGAGAATCCACTTCCTCAATTTAAATGCTTATTCTAAAATATTATTTATCCGATCCTGCCAGGTTTTGAAAAAGTTTTGCACAAATCCTCTAGGTGAGAATTAGATTTTTTCCAATTTTAGATAATATATAACATCAGTTGCTCACTGACTTAAAAGAGGTGAGTAAGGATTATTCCAGTTGAGCAAGATAAGTTTACCTGCCAATACTAAGGTAAAGACAATTACAGTTTGTTTGTCCTTCTCCACTTTATGCCCATCTGGGTGACCACCAAGCACATCTGCTAATGGATTAGGAGGGATTGTGACACTAAGGCTGTCTGAAAGGCATTTAAAGATTTTTGTCCAAAATTATGTTAATTTGGTGCAGGACTAAAATATGTGGCCCAGTGAGGCTGCAACTCGATTGCAACGTTCACAGGTTGGATCTTGCCCTGGAGACATTTGGGACAATTTTAAACGAGAGATGCGCTCAATATATAACAACAGTGCATAATCTGATCTCTCATTCTCCTGCTATGTCACAATTCCAGGAACTTTTTGACTACCCCTCGTATTACTACAAACAATTGCCCATACAAAATGTCAAGACACTACTTGGAAAATCTTAGCCCATTTGTGTGACATTTCTGAGATCTCTGCTGAAACTCAGGATGATACAGGAAAGGATTTGGTATATATTTTTTTTTTTGTCAGGAGAAAAATCTGTGAAGCATAAAACAAAATAAAATTTCTCCAATTTTTACTTTCTAATCTTACTGTTGTCTAGTAGAAACCAAAAAGATGTTAAGGATATCTCTGATTTTATTTTCCATTCCTACAGAGTGTTAAACATAGGAAAAACAAATGCACAATATTTTGTTAAAACTGACCAATTCACACAACTGGGATACTTGTGCAGTACAATAAAGGAGCTGTCGTACACTGTAGTGCATTTGTTACACAATTTGGAAAATGGCAGTGTAATGACTTCTGTAATGCATTACATAAGTCAAAGAGGCAATGTTTGCAGTGAAGTGCTTCACAAAGTTCTGTAAAGCAACAGGTGCACGACGTGAGGTTAGACTGAGCAGAGAGGCACAATATGAAATATAACACAATAATGTTTAACAACTGAATTAGAGATAACCACAATGTCATTCACTGGGCAATCCTTTATGTAAACCATTGCATGATGTGGTATGTTACACTGTGAACCATCTAATGTAAGTCACTTTCAATCATGTGCAACAACTGCTGCTTACTGTAGCATAAAATACCATAACATTGTCAGTCCTGCATAATCAGGGTCATGAAGGCCACAGGTTACCTCAGCAGCACTAAGGACAAGGCAGGAAACAACCCTGGACAGAGTGCCAGTCCATCATATAGCCCACACATCTCGCACTGGACCAGTTTGGAAGTGCCAATTTAAGTAACATGCCTGTCACTGGAGATGTGAGAGAAAAACTGCAGTACCGGGATAAACACACACAGGAACAAATTAATGCCAAAATCTCATACCATGTTGTGTAATATCCACTTTGCTCCATAATAATTTCTGAGTGTTGGTTTGAGGACCCCGGAAGTCAAGAAGTTCCTTGTCTCCAAATCATTCTAATTTATTTTTGTCCTCTTCCCTTCCATCACCTTTTGATGTTGGCTATATGCATATGCCAGGTGTAACAAAATCGAGTCCAGACAGTCACAAAGGTTTGGGGCAGCCACCCTTATAATATATTCCTGGCTGCAAAAGGTTTGAAAAAGGTTTGCAATGTTTACAAAACAGAGTCCAAAACAGAACTGATCAAGTCGAGGTAAGATGGCGGTTTTAAAGGTTGGGAGAGGAAATGAGGTCATCCAGGCCGGAACCGGAAGTGGCGTCTTTGGGACCGGGAGTAACGTTATCATTGGCGCTAGAACCGGAAGTGACGTCTTCAGTGGCGCCTGAACCTGATGGGATTTCCCGAGAATGGTCTGCAAGAGACTGAGAGAGACAGTCAGTACACTCTGCCACCCCCTGGTCTGGCATAGTATTACCATTACTTAAGCCCTTTAGCTGCCTCCTAATCGCACATGTGTGACACAGGATAAATCAAAAAGTAAAGGCAGCTGGAAAATTACACAGTAACCAACACACATAGCAAGAGATGCAATTCAACACATTCACAATGGCCTATGGGTAGTCTGAACACACACAGTGCAGCCAAGGTCAAATGAACACGAACAGTCCGCTGCAGGATTTTGCTATTGTTGAACAAAACGTTGTAGTGAGACTAACCTGCTGAAATTCACTGAAGGTTGTTGGCTCAGTATGGAAGTGAGAACAGCACATGACTCAACGAAAAGTTTATGAATGGCTAGAACGGTTTGAAGCAGGATGAACAAGTGTGACTGACAAAGCTCAATCTAGTCATCCATCAACATGGCGCACACACAAGCCCACATTGACATGGCGAATGATGTGGGTTTTACATTTTTAAGCCCAAATAACGCTCGTAACATCTAGTGTGAGACATCCTGCACAAAATCATAAATATTTCTATGCATTTTTCCCTCAAAGGTAACTCATCAATATTCATAAGTGTGGGCGGAACATTCAGCCAAAACAGAAGGGTATATAGATAAGAGAATATGAAGTTAGTTTTAGTACAAGCTGAAACTGTTGAATCAAATGATAATGACAATATTTGTGAATTGGTCATTGGACGTTGACACAGATAGTGCATATGGAGCGCTATGACCAAACTGCTGTGATATGCGTAGGTTTTACAGAGAAGACCAATGGATTATGTTGTCTGTGGTGACTTCACATTTGGATATCAGCTATGGATCTGTACATACCATAGTGCATGGTGACTTGGGTTACCATAAAGTTTAAGCAAGATGGGCACCCAGGCAGATCTGCTCAAGCCAATATCCTTCTGTGAATCTCAACAGGATTCACTCCCTCCACCCAAAGAAATCTCACTATGGCGTGTTATTCAATATTGGTGCTATCCTGCAGCAGAGTGCCAGTGTTCATCTGACATTGCCATCAACTAGACTAACGTCAGAGATCTGCACTGTGCATGTTTGAAGTACCCATAAGCCATCACAAGCGTGTTGTATTGCATCAGCTCAGGGTCAGCTATCTATTGTGGTTATCATGTCATTTTCAAAATGCCTTGACTTTCTTATTTACCCTTGTGTTATATAATGAAGTTAGTGAAGGACTCCATTAGGGTGCTTCTACAAAGGGAAACAGTTAAAGGTTGTTTCTATGCTGAAAAGGTAAAAATAAAGGTGCCAGTATGGTTGTTCAGAGTGATGCTATAGGGGAACCACTTTTGGTTTCCAAAAGGCCGATCCACATGAAGGTTCCACAAAAAAAAAAAAAAAACTTTATTTATTTAGATCAGTAACAGGCTCCATACAATAAATAGCCATGAGAAGATGCTAACAAATATGTGAAATATCAATGGCTCCTGATTTTAAAAGGAGTCCGGCTGCATACAATCACACAGGCTAAGCCCAGGGTTTCTTAATCTGTTAGAGTCCTACAAGGTAGCCTACCAGACATTAAAAGATTTTTTTTTCTTTTCTACATATTAGGACGTTTTTTGAAAGCACAAAGAACCAACCTAATAAGAAAGAACCCTTCCCAGAATGAAATGGTGCTTTGTCAAGCAATTGAGCTACAGTAAAGAATCATAAAATGCCATTAAAGAAGCAGGATTTTTAAGAGTGAAGGTGAGAAAAAGCTCCCAATACAGAAGATGATAAGAGAGATTTGTTTGTTAAAGCCTGTAGAAACATATAATTCCAGGCTGGGAATGAGTTTAGCCTCTTCTGTTTTACTTTGAAAAGTATCTTTGAACACTTTTTGACTCTCAAAAGAACAGATGGCAGACAGAGTTGGCCAGTTAATCTAATCCACAGGGTGCCATTTATGAAAGTTATGGGGCACGCACTGTTTATGAAACTCAAGTGGGGGACCCCCAACCCCTCTCCCCGGGACCTCAAACCCTTGACTTTCTCGTATACTGAAATAGAGGAAAAGGTCCTCAGAATCACATATAGTTGCACAATATTTCTCAAATATCATATCTCTTTGTTTCTCATCGTAACTAATTGATAACATTGATACACGATCATTTATCTCTACAATCAAGCTGTATATTAAAATTATATTATACTTTCGAAATTAGGGAGGTTGAAAACAGTGGGGGATTTTTTTCATGATTACATATTCATTACTTACTGTAAATTACGTGCAAAGTAAAAAGAGTTATAGTCACCTAAAACATAGAAAAAGTGTTAGTATTATATACAGTCATATGAAAAAGTTTGGGAACTTTTTACTCTACTTTCAACAAAAAAGCTAACAGTAGTATATCTTTCATTTCCTAGGAACATCTGAGTACTGCGGTGTTTTCCAAACAAAGATTTTTAGTGAAGCAGTATTTAGTTGTATGAAATTAAATCAAATGTGAAAAACTGGCTGTGCAAAAATGTGGGTCCCTTGTAATTTTGCTGATTTGACTGCATGTCACTGCTCAATGCTGATTACTTGTAACACCAAATTAGTTGGATTAGCTTGTTAAGCCTTGAACGTCATAGACAATCATAAGAAAGGGTATTTAAGGTGGTCAATTGCAAGTTGTGCTTCCCTTTGACTCTCCTCTGAAGAGTGACAGCATGGGATCCTCAAAGCAACTCTCAAAAGATCTGAAAACAAAGATTGTTCAGTATCATGGTTTAGGGGAAGATTACAAAAAGCTATCTCAGAGGTTTAAACTGTCAGTTACAACTGTAAGGAATATCATCAGGAAATGGAAGGCCACAGGCACAGTTGCTGTTAAACCCAGCAGGTCTTGCAAGCCAAGAAAAATACAGGAGCGGCACATGTGCAGGATTGTGAGAATGGTTACAGACAACCCACAGATCACCTCTAAAAACCTGCAAGAGCATCTTGCTGCAGATGGTGTATCTGTACATTGTTCTACAATTCAACGCAATTTGCACAAAGAACATCTCTCTGGCAGGGTGATGAGAAAGAAGCCCTTTCTGCATTTTTTTCACAATTCCTATATTTTCTCTATACTATGTATACAAGAAAGTGAAAAGTTTGAAAGTTCTCATTGCTGTTGATGCAAATAAATCAGAGTCATAGCAGGAATGGACCATCCAATAAGAAAACAGACGTTGCCATCAAGTTCAGCATTCCTCAGTCAGCTTTGTCAACTGTGCATGCCAAAAAGACTGTGCCATGTTCCCATTCCATCACAGCAAAATCCCTGTAATAATGGATTATTCCCGAGCAGTTCATTCTAACGGAATTTGGCCTGCATTATGTTATATACTGTCAGATATATAAGGATTTAAAGCTAGTTAAATTTTTTTTTTGTATTATAATTCTCTCTCCTCAAAGGATAAGTTTGGTATTTTTCAAGTCAAAGTTATTTCTTTACAAACATGCATTTGACCCATGTACAGTATGATGCATTTGATATGCAGTATATGCATTTGACCCATGAAACTGTGTTCTAAAGTTAAGCGCTCCCTATAAATTTTAAAAATGATCTTGACCATCCTGGCGCTTTACAATGGAGGCTATGGGACACAGAGAAAAAGCTGAAATACATATTAAATATGTCAATTTTTCAAGCCAAGGCAAAACAAAACATATATAACATTAAAATAAATGGCACAAAATTGAACAAAAAAGATATGAAGCAAGATTTTGAACCCCATCCAGGGGAAGAATGCTGGCTGAAACGTGACAAGGATAAAGTTGGTTTAGAACATGGATGGATGTGATGGATGGATGGATGGATGGATGGATGGATGGATGGATGGATGGATGGATGGATGGATGGATGGATATGCAGGCCCAGACTGACCCAACTGAATTCAGGTTTCGGGGGCTGCAAGTGAGAACAATTGTGCCACTGCATCTCCCAACAATGTGTTCAGTTACATCGAATAAAGTGAATAAAATAAGTGACTCACTTGGCAAGTCTTCCTCCCAAATGGCCACAGTACCCCTTAGAGGAAAAAAATTGTCTGAATGTTTGTTTGTTTATTTATTTATTTTCATTGAATGCCACCATCTTTTGGCATTGGATGACTTTATTAGCTATATATGTCAAAAAGCAGTGAGCAAAAGCAGAAGATAAGAAGAATCTAAGAGATAATAACATTTAGAAAGATTTCATTTCCCTCTGTATTCTGGGAAGGATTAATGTCCATATGATAAAAATTGATTTATAGTTTTCATTACTGTGGCTTAATGGATATTTAAAAATTATCCAGCCTCATATATCCCAGTGGCTAGGAAGGTTAAAATCTAGAAGTGTCCAATTGGAGGGTTATTTTGCCATTTAATGTGATTCTGTCACAGTTAATTAGAATAGCAATGCATAAAATTGCTTATCTGTGTATGAAACGACTCTTTATGGTGGCGTGTTGCACAGTCAATATTGTCAAAAGTGCTATTTGTTTGAATGTGAAAGTTGAGCCCTTTGCTAATGGCTCTCTATAATTGTGCCCTTCTGCGATCTATACCATCTGTGCCGTTTCTTCATTCCCTGACGTTTATGTCTGCTTGTCTGGCCACTCGGATGAATTATCTGAAGGCTGGGATTGCTTTCCTGGGTCATAAAATGTGTCTTTATGAGATCAGTTCTGAGCTTTAATTTGCAAAGCCACCGCTTCCCTAGTGACCGCACAGGACTACCGGATGTGTATGTGATACTCACAAAAATGAAATTTTGTGCTTTGCCAGGAAACAAACACAAAGTTCACCCACTAATGCCAGTGTGGATTCAGATCCAGGAAAGTGCAGCGTATTGAACATATGCAGAATGTCTTTGGAGCGCTTGTTGGCTCCTTAACTCCTGCTCTGTAGATGTGGACAAATTTCTTGGTATCCTTTGTGACAGTTTAAGGGTCCCCGTGACCCCTTGAACCCTCAGACCAGACGTCAGACACCAGATAAAAGTCCAAAAATGAATATTTATTATTATAATAAAGTACACAAAGCACCCTCCACTCCACTATACTCCAATAAATCAATAATCACAAATAAACAATCAATACAATCCTCCACTCCCAGACATGTTGCCACCCTTCCACCCAGCTCAGCTCAACGTCTGGGATTTCCCACAATCCTTTTATAGTCCTTGACCCGGAAGTGGTTCTGTCCCTCAGTCCATGTGACTTTCTATCACTTCCGGGTCAGGTAAAAACTCCTTTTCTTCAGCCCAGAAGTATATCATTTCTTCCGTTCCCGTACCTTGGAAATACTTCCCGGCTATACGGAAAGCATAAATCCCTGGGCCTCCCTGCAGTGACTCCTGACAGCCCCCATGGTATCCAGCAAGGCTGTGCATTAAAACTCCAAGGTCCATGAGGCCCTGCTGGAATTCGGGGCACCTGCATGTTGCAGGGAGGGCTCCATCTGGCTGCTTGGGGGTATTGGCCTGACTGTATGGCCAGCAATCCCTCACACCTTAAAGGTCATTAAAAATGTTCTATATGCCTACTGAAAAGTGATGAAATGAAAAGTAGTTGTCCCCTTTTATATATCATCAGGTAAAGCAAAGCAAGTGTGAACGAAGATCAAGTATTGCTTATTCGACCAACTTATTCTAAAATGGCCTGGACACATTTGCTGGTAATCCTACAAAATTTCCTAAATAATTGGATTTGAGTGATTTTTTCAAACTAGCTGTTTTCTTTAGTTAGTATCTCATGTGTCTTCAATCGTATGATCAGTCATTCAGTATGATTAGATGGAGAAACTTCGCTCTGCTGTTTGGTGTCATTGTATGTCCCACACTGAACATGGACCAGAGAAAGCAGAGAGTTGTCGGCAGAGACCAAAAAGAAAATTCTAGACAAGCATGTTAGAGGCAAAGGCTAGAAGACCATCTTCAAGTAGCTTGATGATTCTGTGACAGCAGTTGCAGATATTATTAAGAAGTTTAAAATCCGTGGGACTGTAGCCAAATGTAGGACGTGGCCATTTGAGGAAAATCAACCCCAGAATGGGCCGAAGAATAAGGAGAACGGTAGACAAAAAGTCAAAATACATCTTCCAAGGCGATGTAAGATGAACTCTAAGGTCAAGGTCCATCATAGTCTAAATGGCCTCAATGGAAGAAGACCCAGAATGACTCCACTGTTGAAAGAAAAACGTCAAAAATCCAGACTGAAATTTGCTAAAATGCACATTGCCAAGATACAAAGTTTTTGGCGGAATGTCCTTTGTACAGATGAGACAAAACTGGAACTTTTTAGCAAGTCACATCAGCTTTTTGTCCAAAAATGAAAAAATGAATCTTTAAAGAAAAGAGCACCATATCTACTGTGAAATATCGAGGAGGCTCAGTTATGTTTTGGGACTGCTTTGCTGCATCTGGCACAGGATGCCTTGAGTCTGTGCGGGGGACAATGAAATCTCAAAACTACTGAGACATTCTGGAGCGAAACATACCCCCCAGTGTCAGAAAGCTCTGTCTCAGTCGCAGGTCATGGATCATCCAACAGGATAATGAACCAAAACGCACAGCTAAAAGCTCCCAGGAATGGCTAAGAACTGAATGACTAAGCTTTGATTTGAATCCTACCGAACACCTTTGGAAACAACCGAATCTTCCAGTCTGAAGGAGACCCCCTTCAAATGTGTGCCAGCTCGAGTAGTTTGATCAGGGAGAGTGGGCCAAACTACCTGTAAACAGGTGCAGAAGTCTCATGTTGAGCTCCAGGAATTGCTTGTTTGCCGTGATTGACAGCGTCTAATGCTTGTACAGCCAAATATTAGGTCAAGGGTCCTGTCAATTTTGTCCATTTGTGTTATTATTTGAAATAATCTGTTGAACTAAAACTCTAAAGCAAAGTATAATTTTTGTTAAATATAGGATAAACAATGATGGATGCCAATTACTTTTTGTCAGTTTTCAAGTTATTTCAGAGACATTTGTGGGTTCTTCTTTTTGCATGAAGGGGTATCAACAAATTTGTCCAAGCCTGTAACTTATGTGTAATATTTTGAACCAATTTTGGAAAATGAAATTTCAGAAGTTACCTTGAAGTCAACAATGTGGGCTCGTTCTGCTGTTTAGTACTGTATTCCTGTCAACTGAAACTGATTGTGCCATTCCTGGGGTGACATTGTGTCACAATGGTTACAGACATAAGAATATCTGACAAATGAGAGGAGACCATTCAGTCCACCAAGCCTGTTTGTTCAGCCAATAGCTAAGCTGTCCCAATATCTCAACCACATACCTCCTAAAGGATGTCAGGGTTTCTGTTTCAACTTCATGTCTTGATAGTTTCTTCCAGAGTCCCACAACTGTTTGCGTGAAGAAGTGCTTCCTGGCTTGAGTCTTATTCCAACAGACTGAGTTGGAATCCTGCTCAGCACAGCGTCTGTGTGGATGTTATTTCATTTAACTCTGGGTCTGTGTGCCGTTTCTCCTTTGGATTCTCTAGTTTTCCTCCCACAACCTTGTTACAGAAAATTCAGGTAGCTTTCAGACCCCTATGCCCAATGGATCACTGAATGCAGATTGATGGGCAAAAATGCTCAATTTACTCGTTTAAAATTAAATTTATAACACAATAAAGTGATCAGAAAGTGAAGGGGTCTGAATATTTTCTGAATCCACTGTACGTCTGTGTTGTCTTTAAGTGGGCCACACATCAGTGAATGTGTGTGTGTGTACAATGGATTGGTATTTCGAGCAGAGCTGTCTTCTGCTTTGCCCCTCATGGCTCTGATAGTGTAAAACAGGTTTAAGGGAAACAGAGAGGTGCAACATTTAGAGATTTATCCTCAAGATTTTAGCTTCAAATCTCATGATCAGTTTTTGTCAGTGTTCAATTTGACTATTTACCCCTATTTACACCATGTCGGAGCAGGTTCTCCTCTTGGTGTTCTGGTTCCCACATCCCAAAAGATGCTCATTATAAGCTAACTAGCATTTCCAAATTGGCTGAGAGTCGGTGTGGGTGAGGGGTGAGTGGGCCCTATAATGGACTGGCACATTGCCTTATGCCCAGTACTGCTCTGACCAACTCATAATTGGATTATGCGGGTCTTCATCTGTTATGTTATAAAGGTTTAGACACTGGATGGATGGGCCACTCCTGCTATGACTCTTATTTAGTAAGGACTAACTCCATTGAGGGTAAAAAAAAGTAAAGGGCTCAAATCTTTGTTCTTTGTGTCATCAGGTAATTTTCAGAATACACATTGATTATTTATATCCATTCACCCATTTAATGAACCTGTTAAATCCAGTAGCAGAGTAATTAAACTGGAAGATAGGAAGCAGCTTTGGATGGGTCAGATATCTTTAAACGTATGTGGTCATTGTATCTATATATCATTAATTCAATAAACTATTATAAATAGAATAGGCAACAACTGAAGATGCAAACAATAAAACTTCAATCTTCTACATAGACCAACTGCTCATTAGGTCACTCACTTCGCTCTTCAACATTGCACCTTGCCGATGACTTTTCCAAGATAAAGTGGCAGTTTTGTAACTAGGTTGCTGAAATTGTACTAAAGTAAATGTTGATTTCCTCCCACAGTCCAAAGACATGCAGGTTAGGTGGATTGGCGATTCTAAATTGGCCCTAGTGTGTGCTTGGTGTGTGGGTGTGTTTGTGTGTGTCCTGCGGTGGGTTGGCACCCTGCCCAGGATTGTTTCCTGCCTTGTGCCCTGTGTTGGCTGGGATTGGCTCCAGCAGACCCCCGTGACCCTGTGTTCGGATTCAGCGGGTTGGAAAATGGATGGATGGATAAATGTTGATTCCCGGTGCTGCTGCTTGACCAGCGTACCAGCATTTGCTTCACAATTCCTGTCCTTCAGAGCTAATGGAGTGCAAGCCATGCACCAGGTACCCACTTTGCTGTCTTGGTGACTACTACAAACTGACACGGAGAGCTCTTGAGATTTCCTCAACACTAAGTGAATTCTGAGTAGCCTCGGGTCTGTAGAGGCCTTCCACATTGGCTTCATTCTTATTCCATAAAGGAACACGGATTTGACGTCACACTCAGGACTCTTAGGTACATCGGACCAAATTTGTACTCTGAGATGCTCTGCGCCCGTGGGCCTTGTACTACAGTAATGTGAGCTCAGGGACAGGGCCTTTCTTCTGCGCCTCTCTAGTGGGTTTCTGCCCTAGTTTTTTCTGCAGACATGCTGTCTGAGTTGAGCATCACACATCTTCTTTTTCTTTCCAGTTTGATTATTATTCCACTCCAGACTGGCAGCTCCGCTTGCTTTGTGTCGCACGAACATGTGCAGTTCCCCATAGATCGATCTCTCAACTGAATGCTGGCTTTCAGATCTGACGTCCCGTGTGTTTAATTAATTAGATTTCTGGATTAAGTTGCACAATGAAAGCTGCTCTCTGAAATGTTGTTATTAATTGGAAATGCTCCTTTATTGTTTGATGTCCTTTTTATTTTTGCAATGAGCAGTCAGCCTCATCAAGATATGTGGTGATTTAAAGAGTCACGTACAAAGAGCACAGAATGTGAAAGAGTTGTTTAATGGCGTCATGGGACGATGAGGCATCTTTATGACATGTGTGAACGTAGCTGTAGCATGGAGTAGCACCTGCCTGGATGGGATGGCAGCTGAAGAATGTCTTGGGGGTACAAGTGGAACACACAGGGTCCCAACCTATTGGAAGGATTCCTGGCAGCAGCTGCTCCAGGAATGATGTCATATTATTGCTATAATTATAATTGTAATTATTATTTACTTTCTGGGATACTTCTGTTGGTACTGCCTACATCAGACCTAGGCCAAGACATAAAGCAGTTTTATGTGGTGTGTATATGATGATGATTATTTATTATTATTATTATAATTATTATTATTATTATGTGGTAAAAATATTCAATCTTTTTTATTCAGAAAGGACTATTGCTAACAACACTAAAACAACAACTACTATCACAAAAAACAAACAAACAAAAATATAATAATAATTAAATGAGATCATTATTAATAAGGCTAAAATCACTAAGAATACTGTTTCAGCTACAAGCAATAATAACAATAATTTGGATAATTCAAACTAATAATTATTTTAATAATTTTATTGTCAAATAAAATTATTGGTAATAATGAAAAAACAACAACGATTGCTACTACTACTATTATTATTAATAATAATAATAATAATAATAATAATAACAACACTCAATAACAACTGGGCTAAGAATAACAATATGAAAAATATTGATAAGTCAAAATAATAATGATACTAATAATAACAACTTTAACAACAAATAAGATTATTGGTAGTAACGATAAACCAACAGCTACTACTACTGCTACTACCACTACTACTAATAATAATATAATAAAATTAGTAATAATAATAAGAATATTCTAAATTGTATTAATCAAAGAAGATTAATTTTAATAAGACTAACTATAATTACAACTACTAATATGAATAATAATAACAATAATTTTGAAAAGTTAAAATTATTATTATTATTATTAGTAGTAGGAGTATTCATAACACATTAATTATTTAAATTTTATACATAAAATGAGCTTACAGGTAATAATAGTAAGACTGCTTTTAATTCTACTGTTAGTAATAACAGTAATCATGATATTCATCAAGTAATAAAATGTGCACCTATTTACTGCTGCATTTGTCACTTTTTGCCCAGACTGCCACCCCTGGCGCAGTGCCCAGGCTGGGCTCACTGTTCCTCCCACCTGATGACTGTTCCTTTTCCAGTCACCCACGACACTTGCAGCTGCATTTCAGTTCTTTTGCTCTTCTGCATTGTTCACAACTCTATTATTGCTCCAATGTGTAAACGACAACTCCACACTAAGGCCTAACAAAACAAACGTGAAAGAAAATGAGATTTGACACAATGCAGTAAAAGGCTAACATTCTAGTCCACGTTTATTAAAATGCAACGATTTTTCTGCGGCCCCTTGTGGCTTTTTATCAAAGGTCTTGCTGAAGCAGGGAAGATGGTGCATTATTAATGTGTCAATAGCCTTCCAATCACGTTTCTGCTGTTATTGCCTCACAATACCTGTCTGGAGTTTTGAACATAAGGCCTTATGAGGAAAAAAAAGAAAGAACTTAATTACAGTTGTGATCTCAGGCAAAGGCGTCTTTTACCATCTTTCAAAAAATCTGCGTTTAACACTGAAACTGCCTGTGGTGTTGTTCATTGTTGAGATGCAATAAAAATAAAGGACTTATTAAAAAGCAGCTTTAAGTGCTGCCTGCTCTTCATGCACACAATAAATACATTTGGTGGGATTGCTTTATTAAGTCAGTGTGAAGGGTGTTGTACAGAAGAAATATTGATTGTTTAGTAAAACAATTCAGGATATCTAATCAGATAGATAGATAGATAGATAGATAGATAGATAGATAGATAGATAGATAGATAGATAGATAGATAGATAGATAGATAGATAGATAGATAGATAGATAGATAGATAGATAGATAGATAGTCAATGAATCAGCCTGTCTGACTATCTATCTGATATATAAAATGTTTCCTGATTGTGCTGTAAAGCTCTTAGATGTAAAACGTATTATGACAGATGGCATTTATTAAAGCATGTTGCAATCTCTTTGCTCTAATGATGAACAGTTAATAAATAGCGACATGATGGCCACCACGAAGCTCCACCAACCTCAGTTTAACCTGGTCATTGTTCATGTGAAGTTCTCCCTCTGCTAACACTGTTTTTTGACTGGTATCCCATTGTTTTTTCTCAGTTATCCCACCAGCTCATAAGTCAGACTGATAGGAAGCTGTGGACTGGCATGGTGTGCATGTGTGCCCTGTTGCAAGTGTGTGAATGTTGCACAGTTTTGTACTTATTTGTCATTGTTTTGTATTTCTAAGTTTGTGTAAGTTCCCTGAGCCTGTCAACAGGGTAAAATGCTAAATAACAACATTCCATCCATCCATCCATCCATCCATCCATCCATCCATCCATCCATCCATCCATTATTAAACCTGCCTAATTCCTAGCAACTATATTAACTGGATATAAATTTATTCAAGTTCAGTATCAATATCTACAGTATATCAGCATTGCAAGTCTAGCGCATTAACATGAAGTACAAGACCTGGAAAGAACACCAGTCCATTGCAAAGCTTTTACTCGTTTATGAGAAAATGGAATAGAATTGGACTCAATGAAATTACAGTGGATAACTTTATACCATGCATCAGGATGTCAGATGTGTTCTTTGTAATAAATAAATGCAGTACACATTTTTAATGTTAAAGATTAAATCTGAAATGAAGTTTCTTTATTAAACTGTTTTGCACTTATGGTTGGTGTAAAATTCACTATGTACATTTCTGCTTATGCTTTCTATAAAAGGTTACCATATGAAAACGTTATTTAAGAGGCATGGTAAAGCAATATTGCTGTATATGATGCATTGCAGTTTTGCTCCCATTGAAAGGAGCTATTTAAAATAAAGTTTGATTCATGAATTCTGTTTTTTTGACTTAGCAGCATCACATCTTGGGTTTGTAACTAAGAATTTCAGGATTCTTTTTTATTTTATTGTGTGACAGCTTGATTGGTGGCTGGTGAAAGTTTTTTTTTTTTTTTTTTGAAAATAAGCTTTCAGACGGTTATTGGTTGTGGGCAAACAGATGAGAATGGCAAAACAATCAAGGTTACATTTGAAAAGGAAATTGGTGTTAGCTATTGGACTCAGAAAGTAGAGAGCGATTGGCACGGCTTTGGGGTAATGAATATCATCCAGCATGTCAGCACCTAATCAATACCTCGCTTATATTTCTGCCTCCTGTCCGCAGCACTCTGTGCCGGGATTCCTCTTCATTCATTGAAAACCTTGTGCTTTTATGACAGCCTGGTGATTTGTTTGTAAACTGTGCTTTGAGCTTTAAAGAGATTACATTTATTTTAGTTTAGGGGTTTGCAGCTGTTTGAGGGTGTTTTTTTTTATTTTTATTGCCCCAGGGTTCATTTTGAAACTGGTTTCCTCTCTGAAATTTACATTTATCTGGACTTATAGGCAATTTTACATGTGCAGTATTGTGTCAGGCATTGTTTTATGTAGTAATAATGTGTATGACATATAGATAGATAGATAGATAGATAGATAGATAGATAGATAGATAGATAGATAGATAGATAGATAGATAGATAGATAGATAGATAGATAGATAGATAGATAGATATGACAGGCACTATATAATAGACAGATAGATGTGAAAGGCATAATATAAAAGATAGATAGATAGATAGATAGATAGATAGATAGATAGATAGATAGATAGATAGATAGATAGATAGATAGATAGATAGATAGATAGATAGATAGATATGAAAGGCACTATATAATAGACAGATAGATGTGAAAGGCATAATATAAAAGATAGATAGATAGATAGATAGATAGATAGATAGATAGATAGATAGATAGATAGATAGATAGATAGATAGATAGATAGATAGATAGATAGATAGATAGATAGATAGATAGATATGAAAGGCACTATATAATAGACAGATAGATGTGAAAGGCATAATATAAAAGATAGATAGATAGATAGATAGATAGATAGATAGATAGATAGATAGATAGATAGATAGATAGATAGATAGATAGATAGATAGATAGATAGATAGATAGATAGATAGATAGATAGATAGATAGATAGATAGATAGATAGATAGATACTTTGATCTGACTAAAAAGGAAAGAAATTAAAAAGAAAGAAAATTGTGCATTATGAAGTGTATTGCTGTTTGGTATAAAGGAGCCCCTCATAGTGTTTCTTGAGACACTTCTGCTGAATAATTCATTGTTTGAAAGTTAGTGTCTGACAAAGGGGATGTGCAGCATTGTTCATAATGGCACTCAGTTTTGACTTAATTCTCCTCTTTGCTATGACCTCCAGGGTGTCTGGAGTGTGTCCCATAACCAAGTCTGCCATTTTAACTTAGCTTGTTGATTTGGTGGGACTCTCTTGAAGTGAAGTTACCAGCTCAGCACACTACAAACTGGCCATCACAGAGTTGTAGAAGATGTGAAGGATGTCACTTGCCTCATTAAAGGAATGCTTGCAGTCTCCTATGACAAAAGAGCCTGTTTTGCCCTTTCTTATATGGCTCCTCTGTGTTTTGAGACCAGTCCAACCTGTCATTGGTTTGGACCCCCAAGCACTTGTAGAATTGGACCTGAACAGTGACTGGACATAGAGGCTCTTTGGTATGGTTAAAGTCAATAACCAGTTACTTGAACCCTTGTATTTTTGAGTGGTTTGAGCTTATGGAGAGCAGTAGGACTTTATAGATTCCCAGCATGAATGCTTCCTTTACTTATTATATGTATTGTCATCTGATGTTCAACTTCTCCATGTCTGACAGGGAGCTGATGTGAACAGCAGCCTTGACTTCATCACATCCTAAGTATGTAGGACTTGGTTGTTTTGCTTCTTTATCCTTTCTCTTTAGGCTATGCAGGAAATGGTCTGTTCTGTGTGAGAGGTGATATAAAGTAAAAGAAAACGGCACTGTTTCATTGTTTAACGTTTTCTTCCACAGAGATATCTGTAAATCAATGTTTCAGCAAGGATCTTACCATTAAACAATGAATCAGTAGTTGTGACTGAGACCAACAGCCTTACAATTCAATGACTTTGATGCATTCCTTGCAAAGTTTTGGTGTTTTCGTAGTTTTGCCCCAGAGTTCCAGTAGGTTCAAGTGACTCATTCCTTCTCATGCAGTGATCCAATGGGAACAAAAAAATAGCAGTTTATGCTTTTCAGTTCAAAGTCATTGCCACTAGAGGACACACCACGTCTCATTCTTTGTTTGTTACTGCACTGTTCCTACATGATCATATACCTTTTTATTTTCTCTTCTCCGGTCTCTGCCTGGTTTATTAAGACCCTATTTGTAGCAAGATCGACATTTTATTTTGTAAATAAGAAGGAAATAGCTCTGATCATCCTGGGACTCTCATAAACTAACTAGAGAGCTGGCCTCAAGGGGTGGAAGAAACTCTTATAGCCTAATAGCAAGAAGGAATTGTGGAGATAAAAACAAGTGAAATTAAACTGTACCAGACCATGTCCTAAGAGCAGACCTCATGGACCTTAATGGGATTCAGTGTTGGATATTCTACTGTCAGCAGAGTTCTACTTGGTGGCACCAGTTTTAATGGATACTAAGAGTAATAACAGTGCTTGGTAGCAAACAAGCATCAGATTTTATAAGTAGTGGCAAAAATAACAACCATTAGTTGTCTAAAGCAAAGTCCAGGAAACTTCCAGAAATAGTCAACACAAATATGAAAACAAGGAATGATAACTAAAAATTGAAATCAAAAGGTAGGTAGCCTAAAGGCCCAGACACGCTTTTTTATTAATGACCCATAAAGATGTTGACATTTTAAAGTAATTCCAAACTTTGTATGGAGACTGTGTGCCACCATCTTAAATAGGTCACAAGCCACGTGACTTCCCAGTTACATGACTGGCAATGGGTACAAGAATGAAAACAGTGTGATCATTGGACAAAATGCATACAGAAATAACATGGACATTTCATCCCATCTTATGTTTTGAAACTGCTTCTCCTGGTGGTTGCAGCAGGCCAAACAGGTCAGCCCTAACTTCTCTGCCTCCAGGTACAGATTGTAGATCATTCATGGGAAGGTCCCAGACTTTTCCAAGCCAGCAAACACATTTAATCCTTCCAGTGTTTCCTGGGTCTGCCACAAGGTGTCCTCCCAGTGGGATGTGCCCGGTGTACCTCTAGGGGGAGCCATTCTTGAGACATCCTCAAACCACCTGAAAAGGCTCATCTCATTTACTCATGATCTCATTCTTTTGGTTATGACCCACAGCTCATGACCATAGGTGAGGACCAGTGCTGGTCAAAGTCCATTTGGATCCTTAAGTGTGGTGGACCCTCGTTGCCCACAGCGGAAATTCAGTATTCTTAGCATTCAATAACTTAAAGGTGGGGGAAGGGGGGGGGGGGTGGTCGCTGAGGGTGTACACCCCTTCAATAGCACAAATGGTGACCCTTTGTGTGTATACCATGGGCTTTAAGGAAGGTGCGCTCTTTGATGTAGAGCGTGCACCCTTTAACTTTCATAAACGGTGCCTAATGGGTAACAGCACCCATTTGGTATCATCAGAGAACAATGGCTAAGGGTTTGCCCCCTTGGTGACTTGAGTGCCCCCCCTTAACTTTCATAAATGGAGCCCCTCAAATGATGGAGTGCCCTAGGTCTTGAAACTCTTAATACTAGAATGTTCTTGAAACTCCAACTTCCTATTAGAATGGTCTTGAAACTCTCACTTAATACTAGAATGCTTTAGAACCTTCAACTTACTACTAGAATGTTCTGGAAACTCCAACTCACTATTAAAATGGTCTTGAAATTTGTATTTAATACTAGAATGTTCTAGAAACTTCAACTTACTTACTTGGATGTTATGTAAACTTCAACTTGCTACTAGAATGATTTGGAAACTCTGACTCACTACTTGAAGGTTCTTGGAACTCCACCTTAGCACTAGAAAGTCCTCTGCTTCATTTTGTTCTTTACTAATCACTTATCTAGTTAAGAACCTGGGTGAAAGACTACAATCCAAATAATAAATTCAGAAATGAGCGACCTCTAAATGTTTCACAATCAGCCTGAAATTTCACAGGTAAGCAGGCTACGTATCTCTAATGGACATAAATAAGCTCTGTGGACAAACGATTCTACAAACCTCAACTTTTTGCATTGGTTTGTGGACCAGTAATTGTCCAGTAATGAACTTTCCAGTTGTGCTCTTGGTAAAAGGTCAATCATTTTCTAACCTGCTTAATCCAGACTAGGGTTGTAGGGCTAGTGCCTGTCCAAGCTAGCATAGGGTGTAAGTCAGGCACAAACTCTGAACAGTGCATCAGTCCATTGCAGGGAAACCCACAAACACACCAAATTCACATTAGAGCCAATTTGGCATCGTCATTTCACCTAACCTGCATGTCTTTGGACAGTGGGAGGAAACCAGAGCACCCAGAGGAAACCCCGACAGACCCGGGGAAAACATGCAGACTCTACACAGGGAAGACCCAAGTCTCCTTACCACAATGTAGCACCACTACCACTACACCACCATGATGCTACTCTGGTAAAAGGTTTTCTGTGAAAAAAATATTGACTGATATACTTCAGAAATATCAAGTGTCACTCCTGGTTCATAACATTTCTAAAGATGAGCGATATTGGAAAAATTCTTATAGCAAAATGAAATAGCAGCCATTTATTTACAGGTGAGATTGCATAATGTCTTCTGGGACCATTTGAAGTCACTAGCTGCACATGGACATGAGGTAACGGGCAATTTCTGAAAGCTGTTTGATCTGGGAGGTGACAGCCAGGTGCTGTACATGTTGGATGAACACTTATGTGAATTTGAGTTACTGTTTAGAGGGGCATAACTCGGGGGTGGGCATAACATGGGGGGATTTCAGTTTTGAATCCCCCTTGAAATATAGCCTACTTATTACAATTCCAGCTTATTGATCTTAGTTGTAAGTACGATTCATGTACTTTCTCATTTGCCCTGAAATTAATTCCTGGTTATGACCAAAGGGAACTCCTTCTGCTCTTCAGACAAGCTTAACATTTTGCATTTTATCATTATTTTTATTACTTGTTTAGCTTGCTCTATTTAATGGAATATTTTCCAAGACTTATTTGCACAAGAACAATATATTTATTAAAAAATGAATAAACTCTCAGCAGTACTTTCTAAGTTATTATAAAGCTTAGTCCTAACCTACAGTTTTAAATGGCTAAATGTGACCACGGCACTTGAAAACTGCTTCCACTCTCAGACAGCCTTTAAAGGCCTCAGCAGCCCTGCTGGCTCGCTTTGCCCCATTTGATTGGTGGTCAGATCTCCCTGCTTTTGTTCAGTCAGATATTTGTGTTTCTTTATTCAATTAGCCAATCACTTGTCAATCTGTATTCTTTCAGCCAATCATCTGTTCAGCTCTGCGTAGCCAGTTTTCTCCATTCTATTCTGATTTGGTTTCTTGGCCTCAGTTAGCAATTGCAGTTCTAATTTTGCTAACCAGTCAGATTTACCCGATCTTTTCCTTCTTATAAATATTTTTGTTATAGCAAAACAGAATAATTTTCTCAAGCCAAATTAGCCACTAGTAGTAAGAGTGGGTTGCTCACTGCCAAAGAAACCCACATATCACTGTTATTACTTCTATATTTACACACAGATAAAAGTGACTCACAAGGCATCATATTAGTGAGTTGGAAGAAACAATGGAATAATGGCTGTTTTCTGGTTTACTATTATTATTATTATTATTATTGTTATAAATTACATTTATATAGTGCTTTTCTAACTACTCATAGTGCTTTACATAGACAGAAGGGAGCCACTTTGACCACCACCAATGTGCAGCATCCACCTGGATAAGGCGACAGCAGCCATTTTGCACCTTAATGCTCAATACACATTAGGTTCAATTCCTTGAACATACACTAAGGTTGCCAGTACACCACTTGAAAAGCAACCTTCTTATTATAGTGTTAACCTTTCCATATCTCTGAAGTGAGAAGTGATGGGCATTATGGTTCACTTTATTGATTCGACTCTTTTGAAATATTTGTTTAAGCGAATCACTTCATTTAATTCATTAATAGGTTCCAGGGCTGGAAGCAGTTAAAATAAAACATTTTACGGAGAGGTTCTCCCTTTTAAATTAGTCTCAAATATGTAATTAAGTAATTAATACATTATTGTATCTACTACATTATACGCTAAACATGCTGATAATTCATATCACATAAAATTAACCTGTTTGGAAACCCAAAGCTTGACAACATAGAGAAAATACATAATTAATATGAAACAATCCTTTCAAGAATCATAAGTGAACAAGAATCATGCTTGGGTAATGGTTCAGTTTGCTAATCAAATAAATGAGAATTGTGTGACTCATTTGTGAGTAATGATTCAGTTTACAAATCCAATGAAGAAAAATTGTGCGCCTCATTCTTGGGTAAGGATTCAGTTCACAAATCAAATAACCGATAATTATGGCCCTTGTTCTCGGGTAATGATGCAGTTTGCAACTCAAATAAACAAGAATCGTGTGACTTGTTCTTGGGTAGTTAGTGTTTTAGTTTGCAAATCCAGTAAAAATGAATAATGTACCTCGTTAGTGGGTAATAAGTCAGTTCACAAATCATGAATCATGTGACTTGTCCTTGGTTTACGATTCAGTTTGCGAATCAGATAAATGACAATCATGCACTTCATTCTTGGGTAATGATTCAGTGTTAGCAAATCAAATGAGCGAGAATTATGTGCCTCGTTCTTGAAAAATGATTCATTTTGCAAATCAAATGAAATTACAATTATGTACCTCGTTTGTAGGTAATGATTCATTTTACGAATCTGAAAAATAAGAATCGTGCAGCTTGTTCTTGGGTAATGGTTCATTCTAAGCATGAACAAATGAGTGAATGATACATGCCTTGGTTGGAAGTGAAAGTGGCTCTCTGTCGTCTAAGTAAAGTGCTTTAAGTATGTTAGAAAAGAAATGTATAAATCTAGTGTCTTCTTCTTCAATGTTTCACTTTTCCAAAAAACTTAAAATCCCCATAAAATCTCACTATAGTGAGGATTGCATTTCACAATTTCAAAATCACACACAGAGCAAATTTGTGTATGCAAAAACAAAACTCTGTTTTCTTGTTCACCACTAGCGTTACACAATAACATGCACATGAAGAACAACTCACAATGGAACACATCCTGTAATTTAAGGTCACAATAAACTTTACTTTTGTCACCCTGCCACACAGTATTACAACACTAAAAAATGTTCAACTTGCACAGTTCTGATGCCACTCAGAATGTGTCATAATGTCATACACAATTACACTCACACACATGGATATGCACATACTTGGGCACTGCTTGGCACACAGAGAGTGTATCAACACGTGTTTGGGCACAGTACCTGAGTTCAGTAGTGAGCAGGCCCAGGGGTTATCAATTCATGACAGATCAGATCTCAACTCCCCAATATAGATTTTCCTCACTCCATGGACCAGTGACAAGATCCAGATGAAATCCGATATCACAGGGAGCAGATTAAATTCAAAGGGACTGGATGAAGTTAAAACATTGGAATTGTTATCAGTGGAGAGCCGAGGGGATTGACGACTTGTGTGGAGTCTTATTAAGGAAGTGCACTGATCCAGAATAGAGAGCAGCACTTAGAGGCACACAATGAGATAGGATACGCCGTCTGCTGCCGTTTCATTTTCCATTTTCAAATGAGACTACTAAAGCCCTGTCTGATATGTGCTGCAGTGCCACTGGGAGAGCTGAACTTGGCACTAAAAGGAAATAAAGCCGAGAACAAATAAGCTATGCGGCAGAGAGAGGCTGCTTTTAACTTGGCCACCTCCTGCTGCGTCTGTCTGTTTGTCTCCAGTATGGGGATGAATACCATCCCTCATGCATTTCTCTATTGAATTCTAATATTGTACCTTATTGTTCATTTTTATTCGATTTTTGGTGTAGTAGTTAGAGTAGATCACAGTCTGTGTAGAGCTGGCACATTCACCCCACTGGTCTATCTTCAAAGACCCCAGTTTTCTTCTGACGTCCAAGAGCTGGGCAGCTCCTATGAAAAATATTCACCCCCTTGAAACTTTCCACATTTTATTATTATACCATATTGACTGACAGCAGATTTAATTTGGCTTTTTTTTTAACATACATATAATTCTATGCATCTGTATATGCATTATATTTGTAATTAATTTAGATGCATTTGCGGAGATCTGCTTTCACTATGACATTAAAGAATCTTTTTCTGTTGATCTGCCTCAAAAAAGTCAAATTGTAATTCAGCGTTATATATTAATAAAAGATGAACATTTCCAAATGTTCCACTGTGTGTGAACGTGTGCTGTGATGTACTGGTGCCCAATCCATGACTGGCAGCATCTGCTTTATTAAACAGGCTTGAACATACAGTGCCCCCCATAATGTCTGAGACAAAGATACATTTTACTTTGGTTTAACCCTCTGCTTCACAGTTTAAAATTACTGATCAAACAATTCAGATGTGATTAAAGGGCACATTGCAATCTGGAGTATTTGCATATATTTCCATCACCCCATGTAGAAATGATAACAGTTTTCTATATGGTCCCCCCTTTTCAGGGCACCATAATGTTAGGACATAACAATGGCAGGTCTATTCAAGCAGTCCAATTTAAACCTTTATTGCATATCCCTTGCATGCAATGACTGCTTGAAGTATGCAATTCATGGACATCACCAGGTGCTGAGGATCTTCTCTGGTGATGCTCTGCCAAGCCTTTAATGCAGTCATCCTCAGCTCCTGCTGCTTCGGGGGCTTGTCCCCTTTAGTATTCTCTTCAGCAGATAGCAGGCATGCTCAGTTGGATTTAAACCAGGTTACTGCCTTGGCCATTCAAGAATTTTCGTTAGCTTTGAAAGACTCCTGTGTTGCCTTAGCAGTATGTTTGGGATCGTTATCTTGTTGAAGGACGAAGTGCCATCTGATGTGTTTGGAGGAATTTACTTGACCTTGAGCAGATAACATGTTTCTTTATACCACAGAATTCATTGTGGTACTGCCATCAGCAGTTACATCATCAATGAAGAGAAGTGTGCCAGTACCTGTGACTGCCATACAGGGCCAAGCCATACAGCACCATGTTTAACAGATGAGGTGGTATGGTTTGGATTTTGGGCAGTTCTTTGTATTCTCCACTTGTTGCTCACGCCATCTCTCTCATACAGGTTCATCTTTGTCTCAGAATTTTTCCAGAATTTTACAGACTTTTTTAAGTACTTTTTTTCCCAAACTATAATCTGGCCACCTTGTTTTTGTGGCTAAATAGTGGTTTACATCTTGTACTGAAATCTTTCTTTTTTAATCTGAAAACTTATCATCGGTCGACTTCTTCTTCATCTTTTCCCACTTGTGTGTAGGGTTGATGTGGTTGATGTGCTTGATCAGCCTTCTCCGAACAGCTCAGTCTTGCACCTCTTCACCAGTCAAGCTCTTTTCCTTCAGATCTTCCTTTATGTTAATAATTTCAGATCTTCTTTTACTTTATCCATCCATCTCTACATTGGCCTCCCTCACTTTCTCTTCCCCTGTATTTCATTCCCATTAGACTTTTGCCCACATATTCCTTGTCTCTCCTCACATGTCCATACCACTTCACCCTACTTTCCTGTCCTTTCTTAGATGTCTCTCCCACTTTTGTTGCACCTGTCCTTTGTTTCTTTTTCTGTCATTTTTTTGTAACTCCACACATTCATCTCAACATTCTCATTTCTTCCACATCTAACTTCTTCTTCTGCGCTACTTTTACTGTCCATGTCTCAACTCCATTCATCATTGCTGGTTTTACTACTGTCTTAACTCTGTTTTCTGAAAAGCACACAAAGCAAATGGTTTCATACATAATTCAACAAAAAACTGTGCTGCTGTTGGCACATGTTCAGCATCTCTGCCAGCAGTGGCTGTGCAGAGGTGCCTCGATGGCCAGCAGGAATGCACGGTGGGCCGGCTGTTTGACTGTCTTCGTACAGCAGGTGGGCAATGGTGGCAGTCACAGTGTGACACAATTTGGTTTGTACCTCTTGCCATCATAAGTGGTCATTCTCCCAGGTGAACGCTGCTGTAGGCGTATCAGCTACATGATGTTCAGCACCACGATCAGCTGGGGACTGATCAGCCGATGCTGGTACCTCACTTTCGTTTTTGATCTCCATCTCCAGATCACTTGCATCAAATTCCAAGTCCAACAAGTCAGAGTCAGGTTCAGTGATAATATAATAATATAATAACCCCTAAAATTTGAATTCTCTCCCTCTCAGCCTTCGCGAGGAAAAATCTATTATTAATTTCAAACTCCTGTTAAAACACATTTTTTCAATGAGAGTTATTCTTTTTCGTGTATGTAATTTCTACTGTCATGTTAATATGTATATTGAATTGTAAAGTGTCCTTGAGTGTATGAAAGGCGCTACATAAATAAAACATTATTATTATTATTATTATTATTAATAATATGCAAAACATCTGTGGTGTATTTTAATTTACACATTCGCTTTAGTCTCTCGCCATGGAATCGAGATTAAATCAGCAAAGCTACTTAACTTTCCTTCTAGCAAAGAGAGTCAAACTAAAACGTAAGGGCGAGTTTTGTCGCAGTTTACTGTCGATAACCATCCTCTTCCCCTGAATTTTGACAAAAGACGATACCAGGCCTGAAAGAGTTAGAAACCTCCTCCTTCACCTTAATTCTTTGATCACACAATACTCCCAATACCTTTTTCCAATTGTTCCATCCATACTGCACTCTATGCATTGTCTCTGCATTTAGTTCATTATCTTTGACTACCGCTTATCCTAGATATTTAAATTTATTCTTACTCTTCACAAGCTCTCCCTGCAGAAGAACGTCTGAATCCTGATCACCATTAAACCTCAAATATTCTGTCATCTTCTTCCAATTAATCTTCCATCTTCCAACAACTTTATCCATTCTTCCAACTTCTTCTCCACTTTTTCTGATGCTATAGAACACAATGTCATCAGCAAAGTGCATGCACCCGGGGGATTAGATGTAATTTTCTAAGTTTCAGTACTTAACTATTTTTTATTTCACTTTTTTCAGGAAATAGACAATCCTTCGCCACTTCCAGTTAATTTTGGGTTGGCCCTTGCTCATTATTATTCAGGGTTCAGGAAAAAAAAAAGAAAAGAGACATGATTAGAGGGCTAGTGGCCAAATACATTACAGAAGTAGACACCTGTTATCCAGTCCACTGTCAGGTACTCTTCCTCCAGATTCTGTCTTCTTCTGCAGGATCTTTCAACATGGTAGAATTGTAGAATCCATTGGTTACCATTTAAATCATGATAATAATCATAGAGTGGTGCTGTGGTGGCACTGCTGTCTCACAGTAAGCAACCTGGGGTTCATGTTCCTGGTCCTTCCTAGGTGGACTTTGCATGTTCTCCTTGTGAGTGTGTAGGTTTCCAGCAGGTGTTCTGTTTTCCTCACATAGTCTAAAGATTTACAAGTTAGGTAAAATGGTGTTGATAAATTGGCACTAGGTGAGTACCATGCGATGGATGGTGTCCAGTCCAGGGGATGTTCTTGTCCTGTGCCCTGTGCTTGCCAGAATAGGCTTCATCTTCCATGCCACCCTTCTTAGGATAAAGCCTATTTAACACTAGAATTACCAGAGCCTATGAAAAAAAACTCCTAGATCCATCCCATCTTAAATCGCTTCACACCTCTACATCAACGTCTTTTGTCCTGTAAATGTGTGGATAAGCAGCAAGCAGCCTGCTATCACATCCCCCACCGCCACACAGTTTTCTCAGCTCAAGTCTGTTTACCTGCGTGTCAGTTGCTTAGAGTTGTATTGAGTGAGAAGTCAAGTAAAATGACACCTTTTATAAATACTCGATCGTTATTTGGAACACTTGCATTTCATGTGTGTTCCGTGTCTACAAAGATCTATGTAAACACATTGTTAAAACAGAAACGTTTTTCATATTTTAGTAATAATTGACAAAATGCACACATGAAGTGTATAATGTGTGAAGCCTGAATTCCAAATATCAAAGAAACACTTTCACAAAAGGTACAAATATAACAGGACAAGTGCACTTCTATTCAAGAATATAACTGGACAAAAAGAACCTGCATTAGGGTGCGACATTGACACGCATGGTGCAACGGTATCAATTGTTGACTGGTAGTCAAATCTTCACGGGTTCGATCCTGGACGAGTCCTTTTGAGAACTGAGCTGCTCTTATTCTTATTATTTTAGAATAAAAATATACATTTGAATTCAGTCTGCAACAGCCGGTGTAAATGTATGATACAGTACTTGTAAAGAGAAGCCCTTTCCCTTTGCTCCCCACTACACAGCACAGTACAGTACACAAGTAGCCCAACACAGTCCTTTCTTCCTTTTTCTTTCTTTGTTGCCTCTACTCCTCTCCCAGCAAGCTTCATCCACCTCCTCCCGACTCTGGCTCCTCGAACAGAGTGAGGCAGCCCCTTTTATAAGGCACCTGGAAGTGCTCCAGGTGCTCCTAGATCTTCTGTCTGCACCACTTCCAGGTGGGGTAGAAGTGCTGCAACCCAGGGTTCAGAAACTGTCCAGGCGCCCCCTGGCGGTGGCCATGGACCCCAGCAGGGTTGAGCTTTTAAGCTCCACACCTATGGCCCTGCTGTGAGCCAGGGAGGTTGCCCTCTTGGGTATTACCCTGAAAATGCCCTCTTCTCGGTCCTTCCATTACAAGGTCGTCCCACCTAGGCAAAGGCCCCTGGCTGTTCGCAACAGCATTTAAGATAATCTCAAGTGCATTTTAAGATATCCTGTGCATTTTGAGATATCAGAAATGCATTTTGATGTATCTCAAAAAGCTTTCCTATAGAATGTTATATGTTTTCAATCAGATTTCCTGTTATTTTTAGATAACTTGAAATATGCTTGAGTTATCTTGAAATTCACATAAATATACCTACAGCATCACATATTTACAGGAAGTTATTCTGAGATGCCTAGAAGTCCACTTCTAATATCTTAAAATGGTCTGACTGTTATTTTTCAAAACACCTCAACAGGCAAACAAAATACCCTGAAATGCATTTCAGATTATCTTCATATTGACTCAATTTCAGGTCTCTAAAATGCATGTTTAGATATATGAAATTCAATCCCCGATATCTTAAAATGGTTTCTAATCCAGGTGAAGGTATTTCAAGATATCTCAACTGTGACTTCAAGATGTATTAAACACATTTGAAGACATCTTTAATAAAACAGGAAGATATACTGGGATATCCAAATATTATTTTGAGATATCTGAAATGTGTTTCAAGATATCTCAAAATGATTTTGTTCATACTTGATGATATGTCACATTTTATTCAAAAAATAGGAGCTTTTGAGATATTCATGTAATCAGTTTCACTTAAAATGCTTGAGAGGTCAATACGAAATTTCCCAAAATACTGATGGGAGTTTTGTGCAGAAGTAGGCGCACTACACTCTATTGACAAACACCTTTCTCTGTGTAATTTCATGCATGGGCGCTCACACGGGCACGGGTCATTTCAGATGTCCAAGCGCTGGATGCACTTTTGTAGATATGTGTACAGACATATTTGTGTCTGTGTTTCTGTACCTAATTGTATTGTCAGTGCTAATCCAGTTTTCTGTTTTCATTGCTCCATTTCAGTGTTGCCAGCATGTCACAAGGAAGCTTGCAATGATTTGATTTCTTTCTGCACAAGTTCTCATCCAGTAACAGCTTAATGGAGCTGTGGAAATTAAATTAGCAAACCAAACTTCTTCCAGTCACTGAGCTCCGGGTAATGAGTCCACAACCGAGAAATGAAGAGAGCAAGAAGTGACAGAATAGCTTAATGAATTAATGTTCCAGCACCTCATTAGATCCTATAATCTTAAAACACAAGATTAATGCTGTGCCTTTAATTACACACCCACTGTTTAATTATATCCAGCTATCTCATTTTCAGAGATAATTACCAACTTGGTGGTTTTGGCAATACTTTTTTTTGTAATTTGTGACCCTTTTGCATTGTGTTGCTTACTAAAGTCTCAACTTGGCAGTAGTCTTGTTGTTGAAGGCAATCAGAATGGCAGCCAAGAAATTCCATGTGCTACCTACCACTCTGACCACTTGTCACCTGAGGCTGTGACATTCATCCATCCTTCCTCTTCTAAATCCAGTTTCTTTTTAGTTCAGGACTGTAGGAGCCAAGTAACATGAAGTGGTAAAAAAGAATCAACACAAGGTATTCTCACAAATACATCCACATTTGGTCACTGCTTTAAAGACTTCATTGAACTTTAAAGCATGGCAACTCATTACAAGGTGTTCTTTTGCATGCACCCAACTGTGGTCACAATTGACCAGTTTAAGGGCATCATTGAACTTCAAAGGATGTCATTGTACTTGAACCTCATGGGTAGAGCTTGCACAATCAAGACTAAGAAACTGGACAGTATTCCAGTTATCGTAACCCTCTGTGTTCCTCAGAAATTCTGGTGATCCCTGGTAGACATGTCCTGGGCTCTTTCTTGCACTTCCCTGAGCAAAACAGACAAAGAAATTTGGCGTCATCTAGAACCACCTAAGGCCTTCACTGGTGATTTCACCTGCACCCCCAAAGAAGGAGGCAAAGAGCACTGTGACAATGTTGATTTAAATTTTCCTCTGAGACGCATTTTAAAAAATGCTTTTAAAATAATGTAATTAACTAGAACTTTTTTATTCCCTAATGTACAGCAATGTAATAGATGCCATTTTAAGCTATGAGCAAGTGAGCTATGTATGTGGCGCTCAGAAGGTGTCTCAGATCATTTAAACAGGTGCACCTATGGGAATAAATGACTACTAGCTGTGCTACCAATCTAAAATTAAAATTAAAATCTAAGTAATGAACATAAACCTCAGCATTAACAGTTGCAGTACACCATCTATTTAAATGTTTTTTGTACTTCATGAAGTAGTAAAATACATTGAATGTGTCATTCCAACAGATGGCACATCAGATACATGAGATATAACAAACAGAGGGACACACAAATACACAGACACAAAAACACTTATTCTTTTATTAAGGTGGATGATTTAAGGCTCTGTTGTGGTTATTTGTTGGCCGTTATGTATTTCATGAGTATTTCTCTCTACTGTATAAAAAAATCCTGGGACTAGACAAAATTTTTTGAAGAGATTTTTCAAGTCCTGCGAGACAAGACTTTGGCCATGAAATTTTTTCAAGTCATGCCCTCCTCTCAACCATATTCAACTACGCACAAGGTCCTCTCACCTCTCATTCATGTGAAAACTTTTGACAGACACAGCTCCTGCTCTCTCAGCTCTTATAAATTTTAACATTTTCCTCACTTTAAGTTCCCAATTAAAGAAGACGTATTAAGTCCAAATCGCATTGAAGAATTTCATCACAAAGGGTTATCAACAGAAAAAATGAGTACACGGGCAATCGGTTACACAGCAAATTGGTTAAATGGGTATCAATAGACTATGCTGAAACAGTTGGTGGTGATCATGCGGAAGATGAAAACATCCATCCATCCATCCATCCATCCTCTTCCGCTTATCCGAGGTCGGGTCGCGGGGGCAGCAGCTTGAGCAGAGATACCCAGACTTCCCTCTCCCCAGCCACTTCTTCTAGCTCTTCCGGGAGAATCCCGAGGCGTTCCCAGGCCAGCCGGGAGACATAGTCCCTCCAGCGTGTCCTGGGTCTTCCCCGGGGCCTCCTCCCGGTTAGACGTGCCCGGAACACCTCACCAGGGAAGCGTCCAGGAGGCATCCTGATCAGATGCCCGAGCCACCTCATCTGACTCCTCTCGATGCGGAGGAGCAGCGACTCAGCTCTGAGCCCCTCCCGGATGACTGAGCTTCTCACCCTATCTTTAAGGGAGAGCCCAGACACCCTGCGGAGGAAACTCATTTCAGCCTCTTGTATTCGTGATCTCGTTCTTTCGGTCACTACCCATAGCTCATGACCATAGGTGAGGGTAGGAACATAGACCGACTGCTAAATTGAGAGCTTCACCTTGCAGCTCAGCTCCTTTTTCACCACGACAGACCGATACAGAGCCCGCATCACTGCGGATGCCGCACCGATCCGCCTGTCGATCTCACGCTCCATTCTTCCCTCACTCGTGAACAAGACCCCGAGATACTTGATGAAAGTACTTGATACTTGATGATAGTTGTTGAAAACATCAACTTACAATACCGTGAAGAAAATCTACAATTGTTAACAGCATAAGGTCTTCCACCACACAAATTACTGTAGAAAGAAGGATGTATCCAAGAAAGGTAATGTAGTACATCTTCCACGGATAACATTAGACACCAAAGGAGATCTTGATATGCCATTCGTATTAAAAACGTTAATAGTTTACTGTTAGAATAGCTTTTGCAAAGACAATTAACAAATCTCAGAGCAAACATTTGAAAAAGTTGTTTCATTTAATAGAGAGAAAGAAACGAAATTCAGTCACGGGCAGTTATATGTTGCGTTGTCACGATGAAAGTCCAAACACAGAATCAAATTCAATGCAATATTGACGAAAATTGAATTCAAAAAATTGTTTTTACTAAAGTTTTACAGGAAAATTGCAAGTTTAAAAAGTATTTGCATGTTAATTTCAAAACCAAACAACGAAATCGTATTACGCAATGAATAATTCTAATGCAACATGAAACATAATTTACTTTCAAGTTATTACATTTTACTATTTTTTAATATGGTTAATTACTCGCTGTAATGTAAAATAGTTCTATTACGCATATGTAACAATTCCCATGAAAATAAAAATCTGTTTAAATTGTATATCCGCATCGTCATTCGTGAACCGCAAAGAGGCTAGCGTGTAGCACAGACCCAGGGGTTGGCGAGCGAAGTGAGCAGGAGGCAAAGCCCCTTAGTGTAGTTATAAAATTCTGTTGGAATGAAAAATGTAATGCATATGTCTCTGTTATATGTCATTTCATTTGGTACTTGTAAAAGCAGTGTTAATGTTTGTGCTGTGCCATATTTTTAGATTACAAATGTTTTGTGATGTGTAATCTGTTGGAGTGAATGAAATATAGTAACCAGATGGACACATAGATACACAGACACAAAGACACTTATCCTTCTATTTGGGTTGATGATTCAAGGCTCTGTTGTGGTTATTTGATGGATGTTATGTATTTCTAAAAATTAAGTTCAAGTACAAATTTTTGGTTGTCATGATTTGGAATCTTCATCAAGGCAGAATAAGTGTAAGTCCTCTGAAAATAGGCCAAGAAAAAGGCCAGCACCTTGACTAAACTGCCCAGAAGAGGCTCATCTAATCCCAGCTAGGCCCCAAAAAGTACAAAAAATGGAGGGTTTGCAAAACAACACAAAATGTCCCCAATTGTATCAAAAAGCCCCACGGGATACATACAGTAGGATACAACAATCAAATAATATAATAAAATGCTTAAAACAGCGAAAAAAAAAAGGATTTGTTTAACAAGACAATCCACAGCAAACAAGTCCTAATGTACCCTCTAGTAGAGTAAGCCAAGGAAAGAAAGCAAGAAAATTAAAAAAAAAATTAAAAAAACAAAAACATAAATCCAAAAAACAAAAAGCAATACTCAGGCAGTCCATTCATACATTGAACCAATGCACTTCAGCTGACTTAAATAGTCTGAGGATGGGCACAGGAGTGATGACATCAGGGTGGCCCCGCCTCCTAGAACTCCACCCACAAAGTACAAGGTGCATAAGTACTTTAAAGAGAGAGAGGACAGTTAATGGACAGTTCACAAAACTGATAGAAATAACATAAACATCAGATTGATAATAATACAAAAACAGCAAAAAATACATAAACACATGTTATTATATAACAATTATGCACACAAATTGTATAATAAAACTTACTTTCATGTCTCCTAACTGTAGTGGCAGTGATGCAAGTGAGACACACACACTCACCTCAGACAAACAAACTAATAAATCAGGAACATACAGTATATAGAGCTTAACATGTATACATTTATACTGCTGCGTAGGTAGTCTTAACAACTAAAATTAAGCCTAAAAAGGGTACTTGAGCAATCATTGAGAAACTGTTTTGGAACATAATTCCTACAGCTACTACAGCCCTCCAGGACTGACTTTTTCAGCCTTTGAAATACACTCTAGTTACTGTACAGACAGCAATATTCCAAATCTCACTCTGATTTTAAACATTACTCAACTTTGTTAGCCCATTAAGATCAGATTTTTTTTCAGGGTAATAATGGAAGTAAAATAAATCAATTTTCTGATTTTGTATTTATTTATTTTACAAGCCAGGCCTTGTTTGCTCTGGGTATCCAGAAGAAAAGTCGATTAGTTATTTACTTTAAAAGGAATGTTATGTCACCGGAAAAAGAAGTGGACATTTTTTAAAAAGCAGTTGGGAAAGATGACACATTTTCAGACATGTTAAAAGTTTACAGATAATTTGGAGAGCCATTTCAGCACACAAAAGAAATTCAAGTGTTTTTGCTTTTCGTTCTCCCCCACCATAACCTATTGTCTATGGTGGAGGAGCAAAAGCGTTAGATTCGTCAAAAATTTTGATCCCCGGTTTTCGACGGAACTCGATGTTTTAGGGTCCCCTGATACCGAAAACATTGATATCTCGCTGATAGGTGTGTGTCTGTCTGTGTGTCACAGTTTCTTGAGGAAGGTCTAGAGCTAAAACAGCTTGATGGAAAATACCAAACTCAAAACTTAAGCCTGTTATGAGATGATGATGTGCTGATTAGTTTTTCAGCCAAATCGTGCCAGAGAAAGAGGCACTCTAGGGGAACCCTCGAATACCGTAATTCTGCAATTAATTATGAATTCCTCTCGTCACTTGCCATCGTAATTTATAATCAGAAAGATCAGCATCAGAGTGGTAAATAATTACTGGAATGTTATAGAATATTTCTGGTAACTTTGTTCCTTGGGAGCAAAGCCTACTGATGCTCACGTCCAATTGTTTTTTTTTTTCCAGAAAGCCTGGAAAAAAACCTTTAATCGAATTTCACTGCTTTTAAATAAACACAAAGTGATCGACACAGTGTCTTACCTCAGCAATGGAAAAACTCTTTAAAGAGCGTACAGTAGGTATATGGTATGATAGTTTTAATTACTTGTGACCTTGAGTTTTACAGACATTTCTAGTCTATACAATTTTTCACTTTACTCAATGTTTGCATGACCTGTATTGAAGCCGCAATCAAAAATGATTTGTTCTTTCTGCCTTGAAACTGACTGGACTGAAGAGTGTGCTTTTGTCAGCCCTGCTTGTAATGTACAAGCAACCACAAGCCCTAAGCAACATGGCTAATTAGAGGATAATTAAACTTTGACCCAACTTAGAGGTAAGGGCGTGCAAATGTCAATGACCGTTTTTCTCAGTGGTTTTCGGGAGAACTGGAGCACAGCCAGCAGTCATGATGAATAAGACAGAAGTCAAAGGCAATTAGTTACTGGTTTTATAAATGTGCATAACTATTTATTATTTAACTGCATATTAAGTACATTGAAACCATGGTAAAAAACTGATATTATGTAATTTACTTATAAACAATCATACATGTAATTCCAATTCTTCAGCTTTTCCGACATTTGACATTTTAGGGCTTTGTTGACTTTCAATAGATTAAATTAAAATAAGTGTTGACCTATAGTTTTTGGTCAACGGCCTCTTGTCTCTGTGATGACTTGTGCTGAGTTCTGTCAAGTGTGGCCACATCAGCATACAGAACACCACACAAGAGTCAAAAGGTAAAAATGTGTGGAGCACATAAATAATGCAGTGAGGGATACACAAATACAATGAAGAATACAAAATGCAAATGTGCAGAACACAAAGAAAACCTGCTGCCTCTCTTGGTCCGCCTAATTGAGTCTTCTTGAATGCCCATCAGACCATCTTATCCAGCAGAGGACCATGTCAGAGCCCTCTGTTTCTTTCTGCCGCAAACCCAACTCAGCTATGATCCAAACCTCATCTCACGTCTTCAGATTCTGTCCCACCCTATTCTCAGGTCACTTCTCGGCTAAACCCTGGATCAGAGTGATCTGTCATTTAAGACATAAAAGAAAGGTAAAGCTTTTTTAGTGTTGTTTAGTGTCACTGAACCCCTGACTGACAAGTTGTAAATAAACCCGCTAATAATGCTGCCTAATTTCTGGTTTTGAGGGACATTTTATAATATGCCCTCTTGTGACCTATGTCATCAACTCCCTGGCCTCACTGTCTATTTATTAGCATTCTGAGAGCTCTGTCACTGCCCTGCTGGTGTTTCTGGTTACTGCCCTGCTGGATCACATAATAGTTTGTTGAGGCCCCTCCTGGCATTTTAAGAACCTTTCCCACAGCCAATGTGTCTCTCTTTTTTGTTCTCTTACTATCTCTTCTGAAATTCGTTTGTTGGATTCTCTTCTGTCAACAGTACACATCCCATTAAGTAAGCTTCATTATAGTTCTTTTACTTGTAATGATGCACACTGGGCACTGCAGATTTATTTGTTAATGGTGTGCCTTGTCTGCCACAAATAATACCGGACAACAAAGATTTTGCTTTCTGGACACTTCTGGGTGTTTCTTATGGATTTTGGCCTGATGATCATAAAGAAACCTTTAAAATTTCCTGTCATGTACTCTTTTAATTCAGCCACCCACTTTTGTGATTTCTTCTCATATTATAAGTACACATATATCAATCAGCCACAACTTTAAAAATACCTGCTTAATATTAGGTAGATACCCCTCATGCCACCATAACAGCTCTGACCCATCAAGGCATTGTCTCCACAAGAGCTCTGAAGGTGTCTTGTGGTATCTGACACTAAGGCATTACCAGCAGATCTTTTAATTCCTGCAGGCTATGAGGAGGTGGGGCCTCCAAGGACTTGTTTTTCCATAATATCCCACAGATTGGATTGAGATCTGAGGAATCTGGTGGCCAGGACAAACCTTGAATACTTTGTGATGTTCCTCAAACCATTCCTAAACAATTTACGAAGTGTAGCATTGCGCATTATCCTTCTGAAAAAGCAACTGCCATTAGGAAAGACCATTGCCGTGAAGGGGGTGTATGTGGTTTGCAACAATATTCAAGTAGTTGGCACATGTCAAAGTAACATCCAGATGAATTCCAGGAAGGTTTCACAGCAGAACATTGTCCAAAGCATCTCACTGTCTCTGCCAACTTGCCTTCTTTCCATAGTGCATGCTGCTGCTATCTCCTCCACCAGTTAAATGATGCACATGCACCTAGCCGTCCACATGATGTAAAAGAAAAAGTAATTCATCAGACCAGACCATCTTCTACCTTTGCTTCCTAGTCCAGTTCTGATGTTCACATTGCTCATTGTAAGTACTTTCAGAGTTGGGCAGGAATCAACATGCACACTTTGACCAGTTTGCTGCAACACGGCCCCATAAAGCAGAAAGCTGTAAAACACTGTGTTGTGACATCATTCCCTCATTTCCTTCTTTCCAGCATTAAGTTTTTCAACAATTAGTGCCACAGTAGCTCTTCCATGGGATCAGATCAGATGGGCTAGCTTTTGCTCCCCACACACATTGTGAGCCTTGGGTGATCATAA
Organism: Erpetoichthys calabaricus; assembly: GCF_900747795.2. Taxonomy (NCBI): domain Eukaryota; kingdom Metazoa; phylum Chordata; class Cladistia; order Polypteriformes; family Polypteridae; genus Erpetoichthys; species Erpetoichthys calabaricus. Next base: position 170,535,782 of record NC_041402.2, on the reverse strand, counting down.
CCCTCTCTCTAGTTCAACAGTTGTCCTCCTCTGGACCAATTTTGGTAGGTACAAACTACTGCATTCTAGGAAAACCCCAGAAGACTTGCCATTTTGGAGATACTCTGACCAGTCATCTAGCCATGACAATTTGGCCCTTGTCAAATTCGCTCAGATACTCATGCTTGCCCATTTTTCCGGCTTCCAACACATCATCTTCAAGGAGGGACTGTCCACTTGCTGCCTAATATAACCCACTCCTTGACAGATGCCATCGTAATGAGACAATCAATGGTAATCACTTCACCTGTCAGTGGTGTTAATGTTGTGGGTAATTAGTGTACTTAGTACAACTACAACTGAACCATCTGAGGCAATTTAAAACTAGGGGGACTGCTGCTAGGAATGCAGCTCAGAAATCCCAAGTACTGTTGTTTTTTAATTATTTACAAAAGAGACAGCCATGCTAAAGAGTCTCCTTACAATGAAAAGAACTGGCTGCTCTGTAAGAATTATAGACCACTGTGGTACATTAACCGCTTGTTCATCAAACAAAAATATTTTTACCTCCTCTTCATACAAAACTTGGACTGATTAAAAAAAAATATGAAAGCAGTGAACAAAGTAGTTGAAAGAGTTCAATATTTGAGACTGATATTTCTATTAATACCTGATTCAAAGATTAAGGAAAGCTTTTTTGCTAAACTACAAATCAGACACATCAGCAGTGACAAGTGGTTTGAAGATCTGCTACTGGGGCCAGAGGAAATCACATGGAAGACATTCTTGGATGTTATTGAGAATTTTCTTGGCAGCTACAGAGCAGCAAACCATGTCCAGCTGTGCTTCAAGTGTATCAAAACATGAAGTGCAATAAGTTACTAAAAATTCATTTTCTGCATTTACACTTGGATATCTTCCATGCTAATCTTGGTGCAGTCAGTGACAAACATGGTGAAAGGTTTCACTAGGAATTGCAGTGATGGAAAAGCAAGTGGAATCCATCAATGTTGGCCTACCATTGTACACTGAAACAAGGAGCATCAAATGCAGAATACAAATGAATATCAGAAGTAAATTTAATTTTTGCTCAATTAAACTCATGCTATGTGTCAGCATCATGAAACAACAAAATAACACTAAACACAATAAAGGTTAATTTCATGTTTCTTTGCGTTCCTATAAAATGGAGTTAATATAAAATTATGTATATTTGTGTTTAGCTTGAATGTGTCTATCTTAATTGCTAAAAATGTTTCAAGAAGCAAAACATTTGAAAAAATATGTTGACTAGGGTAATTCTACAAACTTTATAAAGTTCACATTTGTGCCCAGTAGTGGCATCTCACTCTCTTATTAGACAAAGTGTGCACCAGTAACTTACTACTAAATTATCATGGTCATATGTTCCTCTTTCTTTCTTTCTTTCTTTCTTTCTTTCTTTCTTTCTTTCTTTCTTTCTTTCTTTCTTTCTTTCTTTCTTTCTTTCTTTCTTTCTTTCTTTCTTTCTTTCTTTCTTTCTTAATTGGCTCTGCATCCTGAAACACCAGCAGCCAACTGTCTGCTCTATTGTCATATACACCTTAAAGAATTTGGAACCAAAATTCAAATGTCATTCACCCTCACAACAGTGTTCAACAGTTTTGCTCTTCTTTTTTACGGCATCACACAGCCTTACAAACACTCTATGGAGTAAATTCAGGCATCGGCTTTCAGACGTGAGGGCTATTTCCAAAAGTGCAAGTCGGTATTATATCAACTGCTCATTAGGAAGCAAGACAGTTTCCCTGTCTGCTGGACTTGGGGAGAATTAGAATTCCCTAACTTCATTCAGAGACGCCTAGTGTGCTTGTTATGAGCAGAATTAGGTTTGCACCACTAATGCAATAACAAGACTCCAGGCAAATACCCATGCATTCAAATCACAGGTGTAATCAGATGAAAATTACCTCTTATTTGTCTGCTTTAATCCCTAAGTTACTAGTTACTTATGGTGATGATTTTGTCAGGATTGTTTGTGTAAATGAAAATGCTCTTAGAGCAAGATTGGCTTAAGACTAAATTTATTGAATCTTGGAATCTGCAAAGCATATCAAAAGTAAAAGTTCTTTAACATTTTAGTATGCAATTTCACTTACAAGGGAGATCAAAGTAAAAGTATGTGTCAAGAATGTGTCAAGGGTTGTTGGGGAATACTGAGATGTGGTTGGTTGATTTATTTGCAATTTATGCATATAGAAGAATAATATGGATAAGGTTTAATTATTTACCTCACCACTATTCATCTCTGCCTTATCTAAAAATATAAGTCATCAAGTCAGTGCTCATCCACTAGCCATTTACCTACTAATGCTATGATGAAAAAGCAACTGCACCTCATCTGCATCCAACCATTCATCCATCCATCTGTTCATCGGTCCGTCCATCCATCCATCCAGTTTCTTAACCTGCTTATTCAAGGCAGGGGTGTGGGTAACCTGGAGCCTATATCAGCAAGCATCATGTGCAAGGCAAGAACAACACCTGGACAGGATGACAGCCCAATGCACAAACACACATACTAGGGACAATTTAGCAATGCCAAAATGTATATAAGCAGACACAGGCACACCATGCACAGTCCACACAGAGAGCACCTGGGATGCAAACATCGATTTAGATTTTTATACATACCTGTATTGTACAGTGCTTTTAGAAAGAATTCAGAGCCCTTCACTTTTTTTCCCAGTTTCTTATGTTGAAACCTTATGCTACAATTACGAGCAGGAGTCAAGCTAAAGTTAAGAAATGGGATTTATTAGAATATTGACCAAACCTTAACAAAACTGATGTCATTCTCAATGCACTTGCGCTACCTGCCTGGAAGTGCCAGCAGAATAAAAGGTTTTGTCTTGTCCATAGCCTCCTATTTGTTTGTAAATGCTCAGTTGAGCAGGTCTGGTTTTGGGGAGCTCTGTCTTCTCAAACCAAAGTGAGAGTCCTCCTTTCAGGGATGCTCGGCTTCATAGGATTTGACCGATAATGGGGGTGGGGATTGGGCGGTATTCAGTTGCGCTCACTGAGTACCTTCTCAGAGCTGTGGAGGCAGAAGCAGATAATAATGTTAGTGACAGCACCCCCTTTCATCCTGGAGTGGTATTACATACCTCTGATTAGCCTGGAAGGTGATCCACTGACGTGCATGCATATATACATTTTTAATATGTATTTTCTTTATAAGTGTTTTAAATTGTTTTATATTTACAGAGGACTGTGGGGACTATGAGGCACACAAAGACCAAAAAAAGACTTCTAGCACCTCATGAACTGTAATAATCTCACACCCAAAAGTGGCTACAGTGGTGCGGTTATAAAAGATGGAAAACATCTCAGCCACTGGTCTGTCTATGTATCTATTATAGTGTACTTTTTCTTTCTATCTATCTATCTATCTATCTATCTATCTATCTATCTATCTATCTATCTATCTATCTATCTATCTATCTATCTATCTATCTATCTATCTATCTATCTATCTATCTATCTATCTATCTATCTATCTATCTATCTATCTATCCAAGAACTAAAGGCTATGTTTCCTAAAGTTTGCAGTAATCCGGGTATGACTTCCGACTGAACAACTTACCTTTGGTGTGGTTGGCATAAGGGAGCTTGCAGCTAATGACTACAGTTGACATGCTGATAGTATAGTCATTTTTAAAAAAGTAACAAGAGATGAGTGGTTAGTTAACTGAAGGGTAAAGAGAATGGCATGAAGGGATAGAGACAGAGTTATTTTCATTCTTCGTGAACACCTGTCTCTAGATCTGTTCTAATCCTTCTGCAAATTTGTTTTGTTTTCTGAATTTTCATTATTCACTGTAATCAGAAAAGTGAATGAAGCACAGCTGCATGATATCAGAAGGATTTATTATACCATGTACATCATGTTTTATAAGGCCTTGTGGTGTGCCATATTGGTTAAGGTTTTGGACTTCAAATCCTGTTCTTGTGGGTTGAAATCCTTCTACTGATACTGCGTGACCATGAGGAAGTTACTTCACCTCTCTGTGAACAAAAGAAATGTAACCAATTGTATGTCAAATGTTGTAAATCACCTTGGATAAAGGTGTCAGCCAAATATGGAATGATAATTCATAATAATACAGCCTAATCATCCATCTGATCTGGGATCAAGTCCAAAACCTTCCAGTTCCCCATATTTTCCATGAAGGGTGCTACATAAACTAAAAGACAAGTTAGTAGAAATTTGTCTGATCACAGGTGGAAGGAATTCCTGCATGCGCCACTTAATAAATCAGGGTGATAAATGTGCAGTGTTCTGTTCTTAACCAGGGCAATATCCTTCAAGTCAAAAAATCCACCATCCTCCTCTGAGCCGGCCTTTTATTTACTGGCTAGCACTAGAATATATTTCACACATGGTCTGCATGCTTGTCGCTCTACCTTTTCAATTTTGATCAGCTTTTCATCTCTTTTTTTCCACAAATTTTAAATATAAATTATGGATGACGTGCACTCGTCTCCACCTTTCAGTCATAACCAGGGAAATAAATATGGTTCTATAATTCATTTTACTGGGATAACTGGGTTTAAAAAGGGATGAATCTTTGGTGCCTTCAATTTCTAAGGCAATTTGTATGTAATAAAGTGAAAACACCAGTAAGCGGTAAGAAATTGCTTTTAGAGAACAGGCCACTGCATCTATGTATATTTAAGGTGAGCAAATATCAATCAGTGTGCAGTCCGTTAAAGCGTTTCATCTTCAAGACAGAGGCAGCAGATGAACATGCCGTTAAAGGAGAAGGTAAACAACTTCCGAATTAAACATTAAAAATGCTTTATTCCACAGCTGAGCTCTTGCTTTCACCAGTTTTCAAAAAAGCAAAAGACAAGAACAGCTGCATCCTGCTAAGCTAAGAGGTACCTGGCCAGTAGCCATAGCAGAGGGTCTCGGGTGAATTTTCTGTTTCACTTCTCAATATGGAGTTTCGTTACACTTTATACTTAAGTTGCTGCTAGTGCATTCCTGCATAATGTTACTTACCTGTGTGTGTTTATGTGAGTATATTATGTAGAATGGTTTTCTAGTAATGTCATGGTAAATTATAAGAAAGGTAGCCCTGTTACCCATTGAGGACAGGTAACAGTAGACATTTTAAAATATATTTTGATATCTCTTGACATAAGTGTCGCCTTTCCATGGTGTTCTTATGTGTCTGAACCTCCCTTGAAGTGGTGCTCCCTCTGTCCAGTGTGTTCCCATAAAAGCCTGCTTCTCAGAATCTGTCGTTTTGTGGCACCTTCCTCGCTTCCTGTCCACTTTTATATTTCCAGTCTTTGAAGGCTAAACTGACCAATCACAGCAAAGCCAAATTGGCCAATCAGACTGCTTGAAGGAGCCAGAACATTTTATTATATAGTATAGTAGATATTACCAGGAAATTAGCCTTTACCAGGATGTCACTCTTTAATATTTATTTATTTATTAGAGATAATCATGCGACAATTCACTTATCCCATGATAAAAATTCATATTGTGTTTCTTACTTCTCGATCCAATATTCCCACAATATGAAATTTTCATAAAATAAATGTATTGCTCTTGAGAGCAATGCAGTATCCACTGGAGCACTTTTTCTCCCATCTGTGGCTTGTGAGAGACAAAATAAGTGCAGCTTGCTGCTCCCGGCAGCATTTGGGTCTATAACAAGCACTGTTCCAATATGATGAAAATCGGCAGTGGTCTACCCTGGACTTTCTCATATACTCAGATATGGGGATGGATATTTGAGGAGTAAACCGCAAGACAATGATTATATTTTTATATTAAGTACATTAAAGAACCATCAAAAACACATCAAATCAAATGAATAATATATTGAGCAATTATTATAACAGTAAAGTTGAATAAATGAGACTCTGCAGCTGCATGAATAAAAAAGTACCACTTCTGGTTAGCGGAAATAGCCCAAAAGTTGATAGAAATCTACGTTTTGTACCTAATACATATATGCAAAATTTGGTTGACCTAAGTGAAAGCATACTCAAGGTATCGTGTTTATACACACGCACACACACAGACAGACATAATTCCAAAAATTGTATTTTTGGACTCAGGGAGGTCTAAAATGTCGAGATTCATCAAAATCTCGACATCGAATTGTTAGACGATTCCAGTATTTTCCCTGTACTTCTTATACGAGCTTTGCTCGTCCCAATGCTGTTTGATTCAAAAACAAGCCTGTAGATGTAGTAATGCACTTATGTTGTGATTCGCCATACATGTCCAAGGATGGCACCTCACTAAATTAAGTATGTGTGCAAAACACTTTAACTGTGGTCCAATCCCACTTTCACGTATATTGATTTCTATGTTATTTGACGATAACTTTCACCTTCCGATAATTATACAGGTAGTGAATTAGCGGTTCTGCAAAAGTGCACTCAGTTTGTCGTGTTACACCTTAGTTCTCATTTTTCATTCTGATATTTAAAATCCATTTTTGATGAAAAACTGTTTTTGTATGGATTCTTATTTCACAAAATTCCAAGATCTGAACTCTGATGCTCAAGTTGCTACCCAAATCCTTAAACTTAACTAACATGTTTTTCACAATTTCTTCATAATTTGAATTTTCATTGTTGCCTTAAAACTTAAAAATGACTTCTTTGAATAACACCCAAGCCTTCTGTTCCAGGCTGTTCATCACACCATCAAATTCTGTATCAGACACCAGGTTTCTAATATACTGTATGCCCATTTTTCAATTTAGCCTCAGACAAACCCAGAAACTTGCAACGCAAATACATAAAACAGTCTTCATCTTTTGAAAGGCTTTGACAAACTGCCTCCTTAAACCAAGCTTAATTTGATGCCGTGGTAGCAGCACTTTATCTGGATCAACCAAGCAAGGCCTGGTGATGTTTTTGGCACCAAGCTGTACCTTTTTTTTCTGGCTGAACATTCATCCTGACCCCAATGTCAATTCTTGGCTCTATTGGCCTAAGTGCTAGCATAGTAAGATACAAAGAACTTCCCGGTTCCCACATCTGAAATGATGGTTCTCAATGTAGTTAATTTTTTAAAGAAGATATTCAAACCTTTAAGCATAGTATGAACAGCCACAGAACTGTAGCAGACACCAAATGGGCTGGTGCCCCCATTTACTAAACACAAAGAGGTTTTGCAATCGCACCAAAAAAGAATGGCTTTGCTGTCAACTCAAATACTACTCTTCCTGACCCAAGGTTTGTCCCAAGTGATGAACTCTTTCCGGCCTGTCTTCCTAAATATATACATCCGGTCCTGGAAGGGGCGGGACTTTGTGCAGAAGTTGAGGGCAGAGATTTGGGTGGGAGTTGGGGCGGGCTACGCATGTTCTGCCAATTGCACCTCAGAACTGTGGACAAAAAGGGAGTAAATATTAGTGCCACCATTTGTACTAGGGTGGTATTGCTTACCTTAGTAAAGCGCTGAAGGAGTTTATGCACATGTGTGTAACAACAGATTAAATTGTGATTAAAATAAAATATTGATTAAAAAAAACTATAATTGACACCTGAAAAAATATTTTTTAGAGAATTGTTACATAACAAAATCCCTTTCATTTTTTAATTTTCCACCCAAAAATATATAAAAATGACATGAGATAATCAAAAGAAATTTTTCGATGTATACCTCTATGACAGATAATGATATCTGGACATATCCTTGTTCCTTACTTTCTACTTCAGTGGTTCTTAAACTTTTTGTATCTTGCAACACAATTTTGCCTTTTGCATATCTTCAAAACATGCAATCATCATGAACCACCAAAAAATCGACACCCGATGTGTGTGGGTAGGGGCGCTTTGATAGACCCTTAGAGAATTGCTGCTAATTGATGTCCTGTGTTCCCCATGGAGAACTGCTGTTGACTGTCAAACCTGGGGGGATGGGTCCCCATTGGACAATCACTTATGTCATTATTCGGGGGGGATTGTGTTACCCTTGCAGCCAGTGACCCATTGCAAGGCATTCTACAATGTGGTCACAACTCTTTCTCACTCAGCATTATTGTAACTCACAACTCAGCATAACCCATGAACGTCTTCGTAAATATATACATCCATTCCCAGAAGGGGTGGAGATTTATATACAGTAGGAGTCGGGGCAGGGTTTTGAGTTTGAGTCAGGGTGGGCTAGGCATGTTCTCCTGATTGTGATTCATAACTGTGGATGATAAGGGGTAAAGTACAGACATTACGCAACCCAAAATGAATCATACCCCATAGTTTAAGAAACAATGTTCTAGAAACAGCAAGAATTTTAGAGGTATCAGAGAGGAAGTCAAGAACATTTACAGGTGACCATTACACTTTCTTTAGGAAACCGTGTTTCATAACAGTAAAAAGATACAGTATACAGTATGTACGGTAAGGTTACAAACATAAAAACATAATAAATTTGACAAATGAGAGGAGACCATTCAGTCCATCAAGCCCATTTGTTTAGTTTAGAGATACAGAAGTTGTCCCAATGTCTCACCCAAATACTTCTTGAAGGTTGTTGAGGTGTCTGCTTCAGCTTCATGTCTCAGTAGTTTGCTCCAGAGTCCCACAACTCTTTGTGTAAAGAAGTGATTCCTGGCTTTAGTTCTAAATGCTCTTCTGTATAAATTTCCACTGATGTCCTTGCGTACGTAATTCACCTTTGAGCTAAAAGGATTCTTCTGGAGTTGCTGGGACTTTTACAAACAGACCCCAGTAAAGTGAAACAAGGGGAATCTTTACATTATCTTTGCATGTTTCTTAGTCAGGTAAAGTATCATTTAAATCATGTCTAATCAAAAAGGGAGTGTGGTTGGTGAGGACAGGCTTAAATATTTCTAGTCCAACAAGATTTCCTAGAAGATGCAGAAGAAACACCATTCCATTTTAATGATTTACTAGGAACTGCAATTGTGTCCTGAGACCTGGTGGTTCAAAGGATTTAAAAAATGGGTCCAAATTTCACAAGTGATTCCAGGGAAGCTCTGGACCTTCAGTGCCCATGTAGTCTTGAATCAGAAGGTGAGCAGAAGTGAAGTCTCAATAGATGAAAAGGAAGCAAGCCAGACAGGGTGGAGGGCTGGCAGAAAGCAAAGACCTTCCAAGGCCTATAGAATCACTGTATAAAACAGGCTCATCGTTGGTAAACTGTTGGTCATCTTGCACTGTTTAATTGTCTCTTATTGTGGAGTCTTCAATAGAGTTGCTGCCACCATAATATCGAAGATTAAAACTAAATGAAAGTTGATTTGAGAACATTCACACACACCTGTGTCCTCACAGGTGACGCAGTGGTAGTGCTGCTGCTTTACAGTAAGGAGACTGTGGAAGATTGTGGATTCACTTCCCAGTTACTCCCTGTGTGGATAGCGCTTTGAGTACTGAGAAAAGCGCTATATACATGTAATGAATTATTATTATTCATGTGTTATGTTATGGCAGCTTGTACTAGTTCAAGTTATTCTGAGAATTAGAAGCAGGCCTCCAATTTAATATTATAATGTGGATCTACACAGTTGATTTTAACAGGAAAGTGAGCTATAAGTAGGACGATTTGCACACAATTGGCTTTGAAACACAATGTTTAGGTTGGGAGCATGCGCTGATAGCACGTTGCCATACCCACCACACAATGAACCACCTGAATTGCAGCGGGTGACACCTTAGCACCACACTGGAACAGGATGAGGTTTTTAATGGTAGCTGGAGTGCCAGTCCTGCCACCAACCCCCAAATTTTCTCTGTAAATTGGAGGACCTGCTTGGAGGACTGGATGCAGATTAACATCATACCCAGGACAACACAATTGCAGGTTAAGGGCCTTGCTCAAGAGCCCAACAGAGTAGAGTCTCTTCTGGTGTTTAGCTTCATGAAAAACAGTGAAACTGGTGCTGTTGACAAAAGAAGAAAGGTGTTTAGTTGTGTCTGAATGGAGATACGCACATCAATTCTGCATGCATCTGTCTGCCACTTAGTATTTAAATAAAGATTTCTAGTAGTGAAAAAAAAAAATCACTGAACTCATTTTCTGTCATATGTAGAAATTATGTTACTCTGCAAGACATGATCTGGTAGTATGACATCCACATGGCTAATTATGATGACAATCTTGGCAATCACAATTCTAAAGATGCATCAGAGACAGAAAAGAAACTCACTGCTGCACCCAAATGCACATTTTCAACCTCGACTGTAAGAATCATAAAACAGGAAATGGTGGTTGCTAGGTTATGGTGGTAGGAGGTGATGGGGAACAGCTTCTTACATACTGAGATTTTCCCGTGGCTTTCTGGTGTGTCTTCATGTGCAAAATAAGCATTGATGCTTGATGTGGGCCGCTACTCACCTCTTTCAGTTTCCACCTGGAGTACCTGCAGAGTTGCTTAGAGTTCGAAGTTTCATGGGACACCATCTGCTCTTTGATCGAATGCTGGTGTACCACCAGTAATTTGGTTCCACAAGCACTGAACGGCATATCACATTTGTACCTCTGTGATTGTCATGATTTAGGCTGTAAGCAGATGCTTCGTAGCCTGTTTCTTTAAGAGAAGCCATTTGTGTACTGTTGTCAGGGTCACATCTCTCGTCTCTAGGGGCGGGGCCTGCGGGGTCGTGACCTTGACTTGATCAACAACCAGCATAAAAAGTCAGCCTTTCGCTAGGCACCTTACCCAATCTGTGGATAACATTCCTTATGTTCATTTAGTTATTGTGTGCTTTCTTTTCTTGTATTGCCTGGTTACGAATTATTGCCTGTTTTTTTTTAACTTTGATTTAGCCTTCCATATGGGTTACAGTAGCTATGGTTTAGTTTTATTTTGTTTTGGCCTTTTGCCGTTTCTCTCAGTTTACTGTCAAATTCAGCTCTCTTGTTTTCCTGCCGAGTCTGGACAGTGATGACATGAATGAGAGGCATAAACAGACTTGATTTGATGGGTGTTCGACAAATTACAAGCTTTTTGCTGCTGCTGAATAGAACACAGACAAACACGAAAGTGTGGGAAAGGCTTTAGGGAGCAGTATTTGTCGATTTCCACCTCTAGAAACCTTAAGATCTTTCAAAATCCTCCTTTTACTGAGTTTTGCAAAACTACCTTTGAAACTAATTTGGAGTCAGTTTTGAGAAAATGTATACATATTTAAAGTTGCTTGTTTTTCATCACTAGTTGCAATGTTTTTGATTGAAGCCCTTCATTTTCTACAGTATAATCTTCTTTTTTTAAAGACTTTATTCAATCAACAACTTTAATATGACTAATCAATGGATGTAATAGGAGTTACCATGGCTTGTATGTGCACATCATTTACTTTTCTTTACTAATATTTATCACAATTAAATTTATTAGTTACTACATGGGAATTGTGAGCCTTATTCCGGTTGAAAGATTAGAGGAACATTGATTTCATATTATTGCTTAATTAGCTAAATGCCAAATTGCCAATGTAAATAAACATAGGGACAAGGAAAAAGATTTGGGGATCCTTCCTGAACGTCGTTACAGACATGAGCTCCAGACAGAACTGATTGCGATACAAAATGTCTGACATACACACACAGCAGACAGGAAGTGATATAACTGATGGGTGGCATCCTGGGCACCGGAAATGACATCAGGGTAAGGCGGGATCTTAAATAGCGGAAGAGGAAGTGATGAAAAATGGCTTCTTAAGACAAGAAAAGAGGTTTATGAGGAAGATTCTTCTGCTGGTCAGTAGGGGAAAAGATGAAAAGGTTAGAGGACAGCGACAACCCCTGGTCTGACAGGGAAATTCAAGTATTTGAGCCTGTAAACCGTCTCCAATGCGCACGTGTGTGACACCATGTTGGAAAGAAGTCAACTCAGAAACACGTGGAGGTAAAGAGAAGTTTATTTTCTTTATTTTCTTGGGAGCATATGCTGATAGAGTGCATTGTCGCACCCACCACATGACAAACAAACTCAGGATCCCAGATTAGGACCTGAGTGCAGCCATGCAACAGGCGACACCTCAGCACCACACTAGTTCAGATGGAGTGGAACAGGGTGAGGTTTTTATGGAGGCTGGAGTGCCAATTCTGCCACCAACCCCCAGGTTTTTCCCTGCAGGTTGGAGGGCCTACATGCAGGGCTGGATGCAGATTAACGTCATACCCAGGACGGAGCAATTGTAGGTTAAGGGCCTTGCTCAAGGGGCCCAACAGAGCAGAGTCACTTATGGCGTTTTACGGGATTTGCACCGGCAGAAAAAAAAAAGAACAGAGCTTCTCGCCAATGCCTGGCAGCATCCACCATGTACTTTCCTTTTTTCATAACATAACATTCACATTTCACTAGAAAAAGCTATTTGCAATATAAATAGCCTCATGAAATAAAAATATTCTGACTTTATAATTATACAGTGCATCCGGAAAGTATTCACAGCGCATCACTTTTTCCACATTTTGTTATGTTATAGCCTTATTCCAAAATGGATTAAATTCATTTTTTTCCTCAGAATTCTACACACAACACCCCATAATGACAATGTCAAAAAAGTTTACTTGAGGTTTTTGCAAATTTATTAAAAATAAAAAAAGTGAGAAAGCACATGTACATAAGTATTCACAGCCTTTGCTCAATACTTTGTCGATGGACCTTTGGCAGCAATTACAGCCTCAAGTCTTTTTGAATATGATGCCACAAGCTTGGCACACCTATCCTTGGCCAGTTTTGCCCATTCCTCTTTGTAGTACCTCTCAAGCTCCGTCAGGTTGGATGGGAAGCATCGGTGCACAGCCATTTTAAGATCTCTCCAGAGATGTTCAATCAGATTCAAGTCTGGGCTCTGGCTGGGCCACTCAAGGACATTCACAGAGTTGTCCTGAACCCACTCCTTTGATATCTTGGCTGTGTGCTTAGGGTCGTTGTCCTGCTGAAAAATGAACCATCGCCCCAGTCTGAGGTCAAGAGCGCTCTGGAGCAGATTGTCATCCAGGATGTCTCCGTACATTGCTGCAGTCATCTTTCCCTTTATCCTGACTGGTCTCCCAGTCCCTGCCACTGAAAAACATCCCCACAGCATGATGCTGCCACCACCATGCTCACTGTAGGGATGGTATTGGCCTGGTGATGAGCGGTGCCAGGTTTCCTCCAAACGTGATGCCTGGCATTCAAACCAAAGGGTTCAATCATTGTCTCATCAGACCAGAGAATTTTCTTTCTCATGGTCTGAGAGTCCTTCAGGTGCCTTTTGGCAAACTCCAGGCAGGCTGCCATGTGCCTTTTACTAAGGAGTGGCTTCCGTCTGGCCACTCTACCATACAGGCCTGATTGGTGGATTGCTGCAGAGATGGTTGTCCTTCTGGAAGGTTCTCCTCTCTCCACAGAGGACCTCTGGAGCTCTGACAGAGTGACCATCATGTTCTTGGTCACCTCCCTGACTAAGGCCCTTCTCCCCCGATCGCTCAGTTTAGATGGCCGGCCAGCTCTAGGAAGAGTCCTGGTGGTTTCGAACTTCTTCCACTTACAGATGATTGGGACCTTCAAAGCAGCAGAAATTTTTCTGTAACCTTCCCCAGATTTGTGCCTCGAGACAATCCTGCCTTGGAGGTCTACAGACAATTCCTTTGACTTCATGCTTGGTTTGTGCTCTGACATGAACTGTCAACTGTGGGACCTTATATAGACAGGTGTGTGCCTTTCCAAATCATGTCCAGTCAACTGAATTTACCACAGGTGGACTCCAAGTAAGCTGCAGAAACATCTCAAGGATGATCAGGGGAAACAGGACGCACCTGAGCTCAATTTTGAGCTTCATGGCAAAGGCTGTGAATACTTATGTACATGTGCTTTCTCAATTTTTTTATTTTTAATAAATTTGCAAAAATCTCAAGTAAACTTTTTTCACGTTGTCATTATGGGGTGTTGTGTGTAGAATTCTGAGGAAAAAAATGAATTTAATCCATTTTGGAATAAGCCTGTAACATAACAAAATGTGGAAAAAGTGATGCGCTGTGAATACTTTCCGGATGCACTGTATATATATTATTAACAAAAAAATAAAGTAGCATAACTTTACAGTGACAAAAAATTCAGACATAATCGTCGGTAGACTTTGTGTCCTAGGAACCAAGTTACCTGAGCTATTCTATTACATTTCAGTAATTATTTACTCCTCTGATGCAGATCTTTCTCTTCAAAAAATAGTTCATTACAATAGGAATTGATGAGAAGATTTCATAACTAATTGCAAAATTATAGCATTTGAGGGTTCCTCTTGAGTGCCTCTTTCTCTTGCATGATTTGGCTCACAGCACATTGTCATCTCGTAACAGGCTTAAGTTTTGAGTTTGGTATTTTTCTGTCCAGCCACTTCAGCTCTAGACCGTTCTCAATGACACACACACACCGACAGACACACACCTATCATCGAGATATCAATGTTTTCGGTATCAGGGGACCCTAAAACATCGAAATCTGTTGAAATAAATGAAGATCGAACTTTTTGACCATTATAAAGCTTTCACTCCTCCCCCATAGTCGATAGGTTATGATGGGGGTGGGCACAAAGCAAAAATAATGAATGTGCCAGGGCAGCCAAAGGAGAGTGCAGAGGTCATATCTCCAGACCCTTTTTTTTTAACTAAAGCATCTTCTACAACTTGGATGGGGTAGCAGACATCAAATATCGAAGATGTGCAGAAGTTCAAAAGATTCTTCCAGATGCCATAAAACCAAATGTGCCGGAAGGTACCATCTCATCGATCGCGCAGGTCAGGGCTCCAGTGTGGCAGCATCCTTTACTCCAGATCGGAGAATCTTTTGTTTTTGGGCTCCTCTAGCTGATATTTACACTGCACCCTTGAGCCATGAAATTTTTGATGAGTCTAAAGCTTTCTCTCCCTCCCATGGATGAGAGGTTATGGTGGGAGAGGGCGCAAAGCAAAAAAGAACAGGGCATGGTATGAACAGCTTCTCACCAATGCCTATTAATTAATAAATCAAAATTGATTACTATTATAAACACAACTATTAATACAAAATAAATAAAATAAAAAGGGTGGCACAGTAGTAGTGCTGCTGCCTCACAGTAAGGAGACCTGAGTTTGCTTCCCGGGTCCTCCCTGCGTGGAGTTTGCATGTTCTCCCTGTGTCTGCATGGGTTTCCTCCCACAGTCCAAAGACATGCAGGTTAGGTGCATTGGTGATCCTTAATTGTCCCTAGTGTGTGCTTGGTGTGTGTATGTGCCCTGCGGTGAGCTGGCACCCTGCCCGGGATTTGTTCCTGCCTTGCACCCTGTGTTGGCTGGGATTGGCTCCAGCAGATCCCCGTGACCCTGTAGTTAGGATATAGCGGGTTGGATAATGACTGACTGACTGACTTAATAAAATAAGATTTAAAATAAAAAATAAAACTCAAAAAATACACGTGGCCACGTTGTACACCATGCCAAATTACATTAACTAGCTGTAACACCATGCTAAAAGAATAAACACTAAACCTTTTATTTTTTTAAATTTAACATACAAAACTACATGTAAGAACTTGAAAAGAAAAGTGCAACTTATTACATGCTTGAGCATTTGCAAATAATATACATATCAAATAAAATGAAATAAAATTAGAAAAGGCTTGGGGAGAGCTGAAAGTATGAATTAGCCCTACAGCATCCATCAAACGTCTGGCGGCTGAACAGAGAAGCCCAGTAAATGCGGCCTTTGGGGTGTAACATAAATTGTGCCCGTGTTACAACATACAGTCAGCATGCTACTAACTAATATATAAGAACAATTGATTTGAGAGAAGTTCATAATTAACAAATACAAAAAAATGGCAAAAGACAGACTACACCTTGCTACTCCAATAATTTACAAAAACGTAAATAAACAATTGTGATATTTTACTACAGCTAGATTGTCACCTTCAGAAGACTGATGTGCAAATCCGAGAGAGTCAAGCAATATTTACTGAAGTTCCACTCAATTCCCACAAGAGAGATGAAGAGAACTTACCAGATAAAGCAAAGCAAACATCTGAATGTCTGCTTTTAGAAGTGTGTTTTTTATTTAATAAAATGGAAAAAAAAAATCGGGTAGCTTCCAAGAAATTTATGAAACTGACATTTATATTACAGATTTATACTGTTTTTCATTTCATTCTCTGTATAAGCTGAGAATTACCTAACTATTGGAAAAAGGAGAATTGTATTGCATTTATTTATACTAGAATTTATTTTGATATAAAAGATTAGGGACTTGTGTATGGCGTGCTTGAGAAATATAAATGTTAGAGTTATATATAATAATTAAGTTTGTTTACGATGTGTAGGTGGCTGACATGATGGCACAGTGGTTAGCAAAGCCCTCTGCAAGCTCCAGAGCTGCATGTTATTCACTGTGTGTTGGGTGTTGCCACCTCCTTCCAAGCCTGCATGGGATCTCATCCTGGTGCTCTGGTTCTCCTCCTACATGTTAGTTTAGTTGATGGTTAGGATTAGGGTTTGCCACTTGTATTTTGCTATAGACTGGTGTCCCATCCAGGGCTGTGCTGTCAGGATTGTCTCCAACTCCCTGTGTTCCTGATTTCAGAATCTGGAGAACTAATTTGGCCATGTGGGAGTGTGTGTGCTGTGCACCAGACTAGCTCTCTACCCAGGTGTTGTTTTCATCTTGCACCAGGGCTGTCAAATCAACCACATCGGCTTGAAGTGCCTCTGTACTCAGGATGTCACAACCCTTCATGGTGGTAGTGCCCTTACTGCCTTACTCCATGACCCCTTTAGCTAAAATGACAGTTGTGTTTTCATACCTTTGCAAAACAGATATTACCACTTTTAAAACGTTTGGTTGAAGATGCTCCTACAAACCTGAATCTAAACAATAATGGAGCACATAATTAGATGTACACTCCTACATCTGCTTACCCATGCAATTGTCTCATCAGCCAATCACGTGGCAGCAGTACAATGTGTGAAATCATGTAGATACAGATCAGGAGCTTCAGTTAATGATCACATGAAACACCAGAATGGGGAAAGAAAACTCAAAATGGTGTGAAAAAACAAAAAACATCCAGTGAGTGGTGGGTCATATGGATGGAAATGCCTTGTTGATGAGAGAGGTCAGAGGAGAATGGCCAGACTGGTTTGAGCTGACAGAAAGACTACTGTAACTCAGATTACCACTCTGTACACATGTGGTGGGCAGAAAAGCATCTCAGAATGCACAACACGTAGAACTTTGAGGCAGATGGGCTACAATAGCAGAAGACCACATAAGGTACCATTCCTGTCAGCTAAGATCAGAAAGCTGAGGCTGCAGTTGACACAGGCTCACCACAACTGGACAAATGAAGACTAGACAAATGCAGCCTGGTCTGATGGTTTATGATTTCTATTAAGGGACTAAATGGTTGGGTCAGAATTTGGTGCCCAACAGCCAGAATCGATGCACCAAACTGTTCTAGTGTGAACAGTCCAGGATGGTGCTAGTGGTGTGGTGGTGGGAGGAATGTTTTCTTGGCACATTGTGGGCCCATGTATACTAATTAATCATCACTTGAATGCCACAACCTCTTTGAGTATTGTTGTTGATTATGTGCATCCCTTCATGGCCACAATTTGCTCATCTTCTAATGGCTATTTACAACATGATAACGCACCATGTCACAAAGCAGAAGTCATATCAAACTGATTAACAAGACATTGAGTTCAGTGTTCTTCAGTGGCCTTCCCAGTCACTACACCTTTGGGAAGTGATAGACAGCAGATTTGTAGCATGAGTGGGCAGCTGACAATTCTGCAGAAACATGGGCAAAACATATTTCCAACATGCCATGAAGAATTGAGGCAAAAGAGGCCCTTCCCAGTATGAGACTAGTGGTCCTAAGAATTTTCTCAGTGAGTGTATTTCTCTTATGATACTAGTAAGTGAGGAAAATGTCGCCCACATAAGTAAAAATTGGGAAAAGTATGAAGTAAAGGATGTAAACAATGATAAAGAAAGAAGAATTAGAAGACGTTGCATTTATATGGCACTTTTCAAGACAGACACTCACAATGCTTTAAATAGTGAGTGGGGGGGTACTGCAACCACCAGCAATGATGCAACGCAGCCATTTTGCATCAGTATGCTTTTCACACATTAAGTATGAGGTGGTGAAGGGGTGAGAGGCAGTTAGCCAATCAGAGACCCAGGATGATTAGGAAACCAGAATGACCAGGCCATGATGGGTAATTTAGCTAGGACATTGGGAAACACCCTGCTCTTCACGAAAGATGCCAAGTGATCTTTTATGACCATTGGCAATTAGAAACATGGTTTTACATTCCATCCAAAAGATGGCACCACTTTTACAGGAAAGTGTCGCCATCACTGAAGTGGGTCATTGGGATCCACACTCAGCCCACAGGGTTGTACCCACTAGGGGCCTCATCAACATTACTTCCAGCAGCAACCATTGCTTCTTCCCTAGATGGTCTCTGATCCAAGTACTGGCCGGGCCTTGACATGCTTAGCTTCAGGTGGATTACCTTTTCTGGAGTGCATGTGGTATGGCTGCTGGTATATCCATCCATCCATCCATCCATCCATCCATCCATCCATCCATCCTATCCATCCATCCATCCATCCATCCATCCATCCATCCATCCATCCATCCATCCATCCATCCATCCATTATTCCATCCATCCATCCATTTTCATGAAAACACCCAATTCAGTGTTTCTTCAGTGTTGCTGAGGAAGACTCCAGCTCCATATGGCCCACAACCAATGAAATCAAAATTGGATGAAAGGGTGTTTTACAATAGGATTTAAAGCTAAGCCCTTCTGCAGACAGATCTGGTGACATGCTAAAACACGGCTTCCTGAATTTCCACCTTCATCCTATCCGTTAAAACAATGGCTGGCACATAGGCATTGACAAGGAGGGTCTGAAGTATTTAGAGCTCCAGGGATCTAAGAATTTGAATATCACTTCATTTTTGTATAGCTGTGTTCATTGAGTGCAGAACACTTGCACAAGTGTACAATGTTAATGCAATTACAGTAAATCGCTAAACTTTATAACATTAACATACATGAACAGTCAAATGATGCTAAACATGCAGTAAAACAGAAATATTTCAATTTGATTAACATAAACAGATCATTCCGATATAAGGTCCATTATACTGTAAGTGTAATATGTCCAGTTGGTAGCATAGGAAAAGTAAAGAAAACCTCCAGTCAGCAAAAGTCCTGAAAAAAAATAAACTTCTGGGTTTATTATAAGTCAGTTTTAAGACAAGGCTGCAACTAACATAAAACTGAGTCACAGCTCTGATAACGCAGGTCAATTGGTCTCCCACCACTTCTTGGGCTTTCACATACTGGTCATTATTAAAAGCAGATTCTCTCACAGTTGATCAAAAGGCTTCCAGTATCACTGATGTCAGACATCATGATTATTACATTGAATGTCAGTGAAATTTCTGCCGTCCTTGTCACTCTCAATGTACGTCTGTACAAAGATTTCTGTAATGAGGTGGCCCAGCGGTGCACTGGTATAGGCTGGGATTCTGGTCCTCAAAGTTTGAAGTTTGAAGTTTGGTTTCCTCCCACAATCCAAAGACATGTAGGTTAGGTGGGTTGACGATGCTAAATTGGCCCTCCTGTACAGTATGTGTGTGTGCATTTTTGTGTGTGTTCACCCAGCGGTGGAATAGCACTGTGTCCTGGGATGGTTTCTGCCTTGTGCCTTAAGCAACCGTGCTCAGGATCCAGCAGGATTGGAAGATGAATGGATGGATTTCTATAATAAAATCCCCATCTGGTGCATCCAATGAAGCTGATATGAATCAATTAACATCCCACCACATGGCCTAAAACTAGTCATAGACACGCATCATTGCAACTACAACACAGATTGGCAGCTTTTAAAATAATCACATGTCCACTCCACATTGAAAACTAAAACCACACGCCTCTTTCAATGCCATGTGAAAGCAACAGCTTGTCTGTCCCCCCCGAATTGATCTGTTCCTCAGTGTTCTGGAATGTGGGGTACTCTTGGATGAGAAATGTATGTATGGTAGTTTTTGAATCACGTATCCCACACTTTTCTCTTGTAAAGTACTCTAGATTCCCATTGGGGCCAATAAGCATTAATAAAACATCATTGTTATTATTAACTTGTAGCACGTGGTGTTTGCAAGAGCTGTGGATATATAGCAGTTACTGAAAGGCAGATAGAAAAGCATATTTCAATATGGCAGCATAGCAGGTGGCTTTTGGTCATCTACAGGGTAGTTTAATTAATTCTGTAAAGGCCTGTTCTATGCAGCTATGGTGTAGATGTATTAGTTCCATTAGTCGCAGGAAATAAAGACTTGATCAGTAGGGTACTATAATAATTATTCATTAGTATGTAAATGAAGGCAGTTGTTCCTTTGTGCAGCAGATGTATGACACAGTTGAAAGTGAGAGCCATGTATTAAGGTGGCTTAGGAACCTGCTATGCTATCATCCTCTCATTATTGTGAGTGGGCACCCTGCCACATCCACAGAGAGGTGAGCCTGAACCTGAGAGGCAGATACACTCAGAAAATCAGCGTATTTCAAAAGTGCTGCAGAAGGAAAGGAAAATAATAATAATAATAATAATATCTTAATAAAAGCTATCCATTAACTCAGAGAAACTGCCTCTTTGTCAGGGGTGTCTTTAAAAGTCTTCATATCCCACACATATTACCTAAGAATACATGTTTTAACTCTCTTGTCAATTTTAGTAGAGGGGAAATGATGTCCTGAAATATGACTTGGATTTAATGATGCCCCCGTAACCCTCAAAAGGATATGCAGATTAGAATTTGGAAAGAATGGTGGAGATGAGATTGGGGGACTGCCATCTAGGGGACTGCCATCTAGTGTTCCAAGAGAGAAAATGCCTTGTGCACACTGTCCCACCTGGTCTTTCCATCTCCTGGGCATCCCTGCTGGGTAAGGCTGCCAATTGTCCCTTACTATATACTCCAGCAGGCCACTGCTGTGAATGTCTCTGACCAAACAATCAGAAACAAACTTCATGAGGGTGGTCTGAGGGCCCGACATCCTCTAGTGGGCCCAGTGCTCACTGCCATGCACCGTGGAGCTCGATTGGCATTTGCCAACGAATACCAGAATTGGCAGGTTCACCACTGGCACCCTGTGCTTTTCACCGTTGAGACCAGGTTCACGCTGAGCACATGAGACAGACGTAAAAGGTTCTGGAGAAGCCGTGGAGAATGTAATGCTGCCTGTAACATCATTCAGCATGACCGGTTTGGTGGTGGGTCAGTGATGGTTTGTGGAGGCATATCCATGGAGGAACGCACAGACCTCTACAGGCTAAACAATGGCACCTTGACTGCCATTAGGTATTGTGATGAAATCCTTGGACTCATTGTCAGACCCTATGCTGGTGCAGTGGGTCCTGGGTTCCTCCTGGTGCACAACAATGTCTCATGTGGTGAGAGTATGCATGCAGTTCCTGGAGGATGAAGGAATTGATACCATTGACTGGCCTCAATGCTCACTCGCCTGATCTCAATCCAACTAGGGGGCTCTGCCCCCTGCTCGCTTCGCTCGCCAACCCCTGGCGTTGGGGCATGACAAAGAGTGAGATGTATGAATTAGATATAGAATAGTGTGCAGGTTTGGATGATGCCTATATAAATACAAAATAGAGTGTTTGGCATAGAGTAATGTTTTATTGGAATATTTCTCTGTATACAACATTAGTAGTAAAGATGGTGTCTTGTCTTTGAATGAGTCTTCCTTGGCATGGATCATTTTTAACTTTAACTGTAACGTGAGATGAACGTCGAACACATGAGAAGGCAACATAAAGTTGTCCATGTCCAAAAACGGGTTCAGAGAGGTAGATGCCAACCTTGTCCATGGTTTGTCCTTGTGATTTGTTGATGGTCATGGCAAATGCAGGTTTAATGGGGAACTGTCGGTGTTTCAATGTAAAAGGTAATTCTAGGTCAGAACTCGTAAGGTCAATTCCAAGAATGAGAACAGTATTGTTAGCATGTGAATCTGAAAGAACTGTTGCTTGAATAACATCGTGTGTTATGGTGTTGACGACTAACCGTGTGCCATTGCATAAACCCTGTTTAGTGTTAAGGTTTCTTAATAGCATGATTATTGGTCCGTTTTTAAGGGTAAGGTTGTGTTGTGGTCATCCGTCCGGGTTAATAGTGTTCAAATATTCTAAGGGGAAATTCAGATGTTCATTGTCGTCATCAGAGTCAACTTTGTCAGAGCTTAGAAAGAGCCGTGTCTCTCCAGGAAGTAATGAAATGACCTGGTTATTAATGTGATTAACATTAATATTTTTTGGACATAATATAGTGCGTTGTGTTAACCACATATGCGAAAGCAGTATGGGCCATTGCCTTTTGGTGGCCTGATATGTACTCCGGTAGATGCAAAAGCAAATGAACTATTGTAGGATCTAATGCAGTTCCTAAAGTTTTTACTTTCAGGCACATCGTTAGTTAGAAGCTTCTGTAGATATTCAGGATATGAATGTAAAGGAGGCAGTCTAATCTGCCCCTTTTGACAACAACATGTAAATTCATTATTTGTATTGCCAGTTGTTTCTTCTGTGAAGTTAAGTGAATGACAATGATTGCAAATGACATTCATTAATCCCAATGAATTTTCCTCAATAGTGGACTCATTATTGAAAGCGTTGTCAGCCAACTGGCGTAAGCGTTTAGCAGACATCTGGCGTTGATGTCTGCGACGGGCATGTTTTGCTTGTGGTGTTTGAGTGCTGCATTGTTGCATGTCCATTATTTGTGATGCGCTATTTTTGATTTTTAATTGATCCGCCTCCGCTTTGCGCAAAGTCCGTTTCACTCTACGTCGTGCATTGTTTGTATCGTGCCTTGTCCGTTTTTGTATGTCGGTCAGTTGAGCTTTCTGCTTTTGGAGTCCTGCTTGCTTGTTTTCTGGCCGGTCATATGCGCGTTGCTTTGCTCCCTTTTTTGTATGTCTGAGACGCGAGCTCTTTCTTTTGAAATCGTGCTTGTTTCGATGCAGCACTTTGAGACGCGCGCTGTATGCGTCTACGTTCAATGTGTCTGTCCATTTGGGCACGTCTCTGTAACGGGGTTACTTGAGCTTTGTGTTTTTTGATCCAAGACATTTTTTCTCACGTATTTTCCGAAGCGCGTTGTATGTGCCGCCGTGTATTTTTTTGGTTTCATTCGTGTTCGTGTGTTTGGTCCCGTTATCCGATCCGAATCGTTTTGTACCCGTGACCGTGTATGCATGACTTGTTTGTTCCTCAGCGTGCGAAATATGTATAAGTAATAAGGAGGATCGCACTCACTGTTAATATGGAGCCTTTTCTCCAGTTGAACGGTTAATAGTGGTTTATTTTAAGGAGATCCACCTATGCTGCCTAGTGTGAAGGTTTTGAGATGACGTATGTTTAATATGAACGTTTCCTGTAGATATGTGGCTTTGGGTGTCACTTCTTATTGATTTTGGGGGGGGGGTCGGTGTGGGTGAGGATTGTTGTTGCGCGAGCGTCTTCTTTCGTTTTGTGTTCCAGGGGCTTGTTGAATCCCCCTCTTTGTGTGTGTCCCGTCCGTTGCTTGTAGGGTGTGTGGGGTGGTTTTGTGTTCTTTTTTTTTGTGTTCCAGGGGCTTGTTAAATCCCCCTCTTGGTGTGTATCCCATCCGGTGCCTGTAGGAGGGGGAGCCTTGCTGTTGTGCGCGAGCGTCTTCTTTTTTTTTGTGTGCTAGTTTCGTGTGCAATGGGTTTCGTGCAGTGCCTGCCTTTGACTACTTTTTTCTTTGCCTTTTCCTTTTTTCTGTGCTTGCGGCGTCTCATTTCTTTGTCCTCTTTTTTCTTTGCTCACTCCTTTTTTCTGTGGTCTTGTCCGCCTCTCACGGCCCCTCATCCGCCTCTCGCGGCCCTTTCTTGCGCCTGCGCCGTCTTTTTGCGGCTACAGCCCATGGCCGGATGTCCCTGCGTCCATCCGGTTTAGCATTCTCGGTTAGTAATATGGATAGAACACCTCTGGGACATTATGTTTCGATCCATCCAACGCCGCCAGGTTGCACCACAGACTGTCCAGGAGCTCAGTGATGCCTTGGTCCAGATCTGGGATGATGTCTCCCAGGACACCATCCATTGTCTCATTAGCATCATGCCCCCCCAATGTTGTCAGGCATGCATACAAGCACGTGGGGGCCATACAAACTGCTGAGTATGATTTGAAGTTGTTGCAATGAAATTTCGGCAAAATGGACTAGCCTGCCGCATCATTTTTTCACTTTTTTTCTGGGTGTCTTTGAATTCAGCCCTCTGTAAGTTGATAATTTTCATTTCGATCAAACGATGTGGCATCCTTTCATTCCTAACACATTACCCAGTCGATATCAGTAGAGATATCCAGCAGGATTATATATATAGTAATAAACTATCAGAATCAGTGAGAAGTGTCAGGGTACCCTTAGTGTCATGGCAAAAACTTTCCTCCATCATCAAGGAAGACACTCACAGAGCCCAGATGAGAATGCAGAACATTTCTTTATTTGCACAAAGTTATGTACAAAGGTCTCAGTCCATGGAGTGAACAATCAATGATGCAGTTCATTTGGTTTTATACTTTTTTTTTCTGATTACATTATCTCATCTAATACATCCAATCATTAGACTTTTAATATGCAGAACTTTATTACCTTCTCCAATCAACTAATGCCACCAGTAATTTCGGACTCATTTCAATTCTCCCATTGTTCTGCACACCACTTTGATAAGAAAGGTGTTTTGCAGATTGTCCTATTGATCTTAGCACCACTTCATTGGAGGGATGCATGAGCTTATCCCCACTTTATGGAGGGATTTTCATTGCTCATTTACCTCATTGTAACCTAGAAAAATAATGTTGCTAGTTTCTCAAAGATGAGGCAGAGATCTCTTGCACTTTCACCCTTAAGTTATATTTAGTTAACTCTTGAGTTACATTCAGTGTATTTAATAACTCATTCGGTTATAGCTTCATATATATCTACTTGTAATAAAATTATATATTAACTAAAAAATATAGACAAACAAATATATTATAGTAGGTTGAGTGGGACTCACCAAGCACATCCTACTAATAACAAGCTTATTCAGAAAGACTCACACTCTGTCTATTTAGTCACCTTTTATGAGTGATGCCTGCTCGGCCTGTCACTCTTTAGTACTCCATATAAGGACTCACTAGCTTTGGCTTGAACAGTTCACATGGGTGACTCATGGTATCTTCCAGACATTGAACACTGACACACATGGGATGTCCCCTACACACTAGAGGCCGATATATCTGATATTGCCACTTACCAAAATGCTAATGAAGAAGTCAGGATCATTTATGGGATGCACTCTTGACCTGCTGGAGGTAGCAAAAGAGGAGAGAACAAAGACAAAACTGATGGCCATTATGAAACAGGGGGTGGCTAAAACTGGGTAAAACTTGTGTGTCTGAGAATATGAGTAGTGGCACTTCATAACTTGATTGCAAAATTGTGTCCTGTGGCAAGTCAGTGTAACTGCACTGTGAAAGAAACAGCAAAATGTTGAAATAGTACCAGACTAGGTAATAATAGGAGATGAAAACAATGTTTAAAACCAGAAGTGGGTCAATCTGTTACTGGGAAGTCTAAAACCCATGTGAATAAGGTGCTATATAAGCATCCGACCCGGCACAGACTCACACTGAGACACGAATAAATTGAACACAACTCTTTTTATTTTCTCTTCAGCCATGGGGCACGTCTTCCCCGTGTCCCACAGGCCCAACACAGTCCCACAAGCACTTAACACAACACAAATCTTTTTCTTCACCTGTGGGGCACGTCTTCCCCGTGAAACCAACAGGTACAACACAGTCCCAAAGTACCTCTTTATAATATCAGCAATCCTTCCTTTGGCAACACCACTCCTCTCAGGCACCTCGTCCTCTTCCTCCTGATTCTGGCCCTGAGTGGTGGTTGCTGGCTTCATTTATGGCCCTCCTGGGAGTGCTCTTGGTGCTTGATCACTTGTACCTAATTGCATTCCCATGTGGGGTCCATGATTAGACCAGCTGGGCTTAACTATCTCTGCCTCGCCCCCAGGCGGCCATCCCAGGTCCCCACAGGGTTGTGAAGAACTCCATCTCCCATGAAACCCTGTGGGAAACTGAGGCATCAACCCGGGAGGCTGCCACCAAGCGTCCCGGGGGAGGTATTGAGGAGTCCATGGCTGCTCCCCTGAAATACAAGTAGAAGGGACGTCCTGGCCGGGCATGAACCCTGGCCATCCTCTACACCCACTATGTATAAACCAAAATGCCAACTCAAAATCAAAGTAAAAAAGAATCACTGGAGTGAAACATTGCTAAAGAAAAACCCACGGCAGAACTTTAGAGTCACCCGCAGTCTTGGGTGATTCAATATTAATGGTGATGGCTTTTTAAAGCATTGCGTAATTGATGTCCCACCACATGACTCCTGGTAGCGAGTCCCCTAGAATCTGGGAGCTGCATCTTTTAACAATGGGAGTCCCAAACCAGTGGCACACCCACAAAAATAAAGAAAATTATGACGAGATAAGTCGAACGTCACCACAGGAAAGTGGGGAATAATGGAGGACAGTCAATTACACGGTGTCAGATAGATAGATAGATAGATAGATAGATAGATAGATAGATAGATAGATAGATAGATAGATAGATAGATAGATAGATAGATAGATAGATAGATAGATAGATAGATAGATAGATAGATAGATAGATAGATAGAATTACATGTCTAATTTAATGTCTACGTCCTTCTTTAACACACACGTTGTTTACAAGGCAATAAGGTAACCAAAACGGAGAGACATGCACAACTTAGAACTTTGTGTCAAGTACTTTTTCATCCTAAACTGTAAAAAGTAAGAGAACTTACCACACACTGGAGACCAAATAATTCTGTCAAAGCCCACTGATGCATCTCAGATGATGTGGTAATTTCAAGTAAAGCATATTCAGACCCAAAATGGTTCATTGCAATAATCTTCCTGAAATGAGATGCATTGCGTTTAGGCAGCAGTCCTCCTCTTTTTAAAGCAAAGCTATTCTCTCCTGATCGTAGCATGAATCGTATCTGCACTCATATCTTCATACACTGTGCTTTCTAAAATCCCATTAGAAACTCTGGGGAACTATTTATTTAAATGTAGTCAGATTTAAATTTGTTTCCATTAAGAGAGTGAATGGCAGAGTGAGACCATCCATGCTTTTAAAATACGGATTGCTGGAGATGGGATGGGGGTGGCAACTGAATTTGAATATTAGTAAAGGCTGATTCATCATTCGCCATATCTCCAGATAGCTCCTTAAATAAAATCTTGCACATGTCTCTTGCACCATAAATGGAAACATGTGTGATGTTTTGTCCAGCCAATGTGGTGGAGGACATCAGGACAATTCGCCTTGTGTAACCAACCAGGATCTGAAAGATGGAGTAGCTGAATAATGAAAACATAACCTTTAATGTGTTACTTTAAGTGTTACTTTAACTATAACAGGACAGGGAACTGTCCAACACAACACAGTAAGCAATCCCTTTTTAGGAGAAGGGCCCCATGTATTAAACATGGGGTAGATTCCATAGTAAAATTTTACTTACACTGTAAAGGAAAAATGGAGTACACACACACACAAAAATAATCAGATTTATGAAATCATAAATACTCTATGTGGAACTCTCTGTTCTTGCATACACCCACACTCTTAACATCTGAGACGCACTGTTTCTAAAACTATCTTGAACCCTCTGTGATCCGCCACGGACCCCGAACATGCTTTACCACATGGCTTCTTAGTAACGCTGCCATATAACACACAGCACACTCATTTTATAGGCAAAATAGATAGGCTGCACACCGAGGCAGTTAACATTAAGTGTATGCCAGTCAGTCAGTCAATCATTTTCCAACCCGCTATATCCTAACACAGGGTCACGGGTCTGCTGGAGCCAATCCCAGCCAACAGAGGGCACAAGGCAGGAACAAATACCTGGGCAGGGCACACACACACACCAAGCATATACACTAGGGACAATTTAGGATCACCAATGCACTTAACCTGCATGTCTTTGGACTGTGGGAAACGGGAGCACCCGGAGGAAACCCATGCACACATGGGGAGAACATGCAAACTCCACGCAGGGTGGACCCGGGAAGCAAACCCAGGTCTCCTTACTGTGAGGCAGCAGCACTACCACTGCGCCACCGTGCTGCCCATTACATTAAGTGTATGCATTATGCATTATTACTAACAGTAAAGGAAGCAATGTTGAGAGAACAAGATGGATAACGGTAATATGATCCTCCTCAGGAAAAGTATGTTCAGAAAATGGATAGATGGATGGTGTGGCCGATAGAGAGCGATATAACCTGACACACAGATGCAGGAGGCACAAGTCCAAGCACACGTGAGGTTTATTTACAATTTCAGTGTCCCAACAAGCACAAACACACTCTTTCTTTACTTAACTTTATTTCTTTTCTTCTCTTTCTCCTCCACTCTCTTTGGCAAGCTTCATCCTCCTCCTCCCAACTCTGGCTATCCGAGTAGTGTCTGCTAGCCCCTTATATAAGGCACCCGGAAGTGCTCCAGGTGCTCGGTGATGAACTTCCTGCAGCATTTCCATCTGCTTCAGAAAACCCTGGCGGCGTCCAAGGACCTCAACACTGCTGTATCAAACTTTAACTCCCATGGAGCCCTGCAGGAGTCCTAGGCACCATTATCATCGAGGGTGGGTGACCACCTTGCGTTCTGGGGGAGGTAATGTCCTGGCCACATCTCCTCCCCTGCTCCTTCCAATGTGGAGGCATCCTGCCCAGGCAAGGGCCCTGGCCGTCCACGACATGGACAATGTGGATAGGTGGAAGGACAATCATGGATGTCATGAAAGTGTTAGGGTGCCAGCAGGATCATCTTTTTTAATCCTAACACAAATAATATGAAACAAAACAAAACATGTGCTCGATGGTGCAAAAGGCAGTTAAACAAAAACAAAGTGTATTTGTAAGAGCCCAGTCCCTTTAAGTTAATGTTAATGGTAAATTTTCTTTAGTCTGCTTAGCCTGAACTTGAATATAATATAGCTTAACATATACTGTATAATGGAAGATTGAGTTTAACCCCCTATAAGTAATAGAAAATGTTATGTTCATAATCTCAACTCTGTGTGACAATAGAATAGCTCAAAGATTGAAGTTAGACTGCTATAAAGAAACCTGAACGGTCAGACAGATAAGACAGACATTAAGAGCCTATAGTTTTCCGGCATGCTGCATAGAATGATATATAGAAACCTTAATAAATGTAACCTGGATATTAAAGCAGAATATTACAATGTGACAGTGTGGGTCTGGCGAGGGAGCCTGTACATAGCCATGGGATAGAAGACAACCGGACCTGTGGAAGGTCAGCTGCACCTACTGATAGGGTGACTGCTCTGCTCCAAGGCCTGTGAGGGATAAGCAAAGGAGCCGCTAGATACAGGGAAAGGTGACGGATTCTTAAAAAAAGGACTGTTCTTGACAGTATTTTAACCTCGTTTTTAATGGAATTATTTATTGCATTTTTAACCTCCACGTTCTCCTGTTTTAATGGATTATTTGACAGTTGAAGCACTGCACTTTCTTTTTGGACACTGTTTAGTTTCGATTGTTTTTAATAAAAGCACTGATCACTTTTGCTCCTTCCCCTTGCTTCATGTGGTATCCTCATTTGTACAGCTTATCCTGGTCATGACTATCTATGGTGTCGGGTTCAAGAGGCTCCCGAATGAGAAGAGGGAGCAAGGAGCCAACCCGCACCATCACACACAAGTTTCCCTTTCTCCCCCTTCTTTTTTGTGTGTATTGTCAATTTTTTTCTCTCTGTTTTGTGTGAACTGTTTGGTTTGAATTTCACTAAGAAGACACTTGGATTATAAGGTGATTTTTTGTATGGTGAGTCATACAAGTGCCGGACCGCCTAGCTGGTAGCTGCTTTTCAACTATTTTGAACCATTTGGAAACCTTTTTCAAACGCAGCTATGTTAGTCTTCGTGACTTTCTCTCTTTCTCTAGTGTTAGCAGCACAATAAAGCGCGTCTTTCTTGGTAACTCTGTTCCGGTGGCAGTTTTCATTTTTCCCCATATCACGTAACACGCAATACCCCAGAATGCCATTGGAAAGAGAGAATTTTGTCATTTTTTGAAAATTTATTCAAATTAAAAGACTGAAATATCACATCAACTCAAGTATTTAGACCCTTTACTTAGTGCTTAGTCAAAGCCCCTTTGGCACTGGTTCCTACCCAGAGTCTTCTAGTGTATGCCACAACAAACTTAGATTTAGGGATCTTCTGCCATTCTTCTCTGCAGATCTTATGATGCTCTGCCAGTTTGGATGGAGACGGTTGGTGGACAGCAGTGTTCTGGTATCTCCTGAGATGTTTGATTGGGTTTTAAGTTCAAGTTCTGGCTTGGCAAGTCAAGGATATTCTCAGATTCTCTAAGCCACTCCTGTGTTGTTTTTGCTTTGTGCTGAGGGTCATTGCCCTGTTGGAAGGTAAACTGTTGGTCCAGTCAGAGGATCTGGGCACTCTGGAGCCAGCTTTCATTAAAGATGTTCTCCTTTAAGCTTCCCTCAGCCCTATCTAGTCTCCAAGTCTTAACTGCTGGAAATCAACCAATCAGCATTATGCTGCTACCACCATGCTATTTCAGAAGTATCAGCCATTGGGTACAAATGACCCTGAATAAGAAGACAGCCCTTCTCATACTTTTCCACATAGCCACCCTCACACATACTTGACCAAATGCAGAGTCAATGGAATACTAATGATGGACTCAGCTCTGACTCTGGCAAACTGTACCTTTTGTGGAAGTGTTTATTTGATATTTGGACTTCAGTCTTCACACATTATACATACCACGTCAGCATTTTGCCAATTATTCGTGGAACATGAAAAAGGTTTCTGTTTTAGTTATGTGTTCAGCATTTCTTGCCTCACATTGCCTGTCATCCTACATTTACCAAGTTCGTTGTAGACACGGAACACATTTGAAATGCATGTGTTCCAAATAATGATATATTATTTACTCTATACAACTCCAGGCATCTCACACCTAGATAAACAGACTTGAGCTGGGAGAACTTCAGCTGCATCGGTTGGGAGGGTGGGATAGCAGGCTGCTTGCTACCTGTCTTGATTGACACATTTGCAAAACAAAGATACTAATGAAGAGGTGTGAAGAAATTTGAGGTCTTATTTCATAGGCTTCAGAGATTCTAGTGTTATGTTGATGAATTTACTGAATAAATCCTCTTTACCTGCAGGTTTTGGATTTGCAGGTTGAGTTCACTTGAAAACAGTACATACTGTATACACCACTAATGGCTCACAGTTGTTACAAATATGTACCTGCTTTCTTACAAAAATAATTATTTATACATATTAAATAAATGTTTTAAACAAAAGCTTCACAAGTCAGTATCCTCTCTTCTAACTTCATCACTCTGAGAGTCATGTCAAGTGATTTGCTCACTATCGTCCTCCTATTAACCATGTCATTTCTGCATGATAGCCATCAGGTCAACATTTCTACTTTCCTGTTATCTCTCTTTACATTTCATCCTCATCCTGACAAGGTCTGTGCTTCACACTGTCTCCATGCTGCTCATGCACTTATTTCAGATTTGTATCAGGACAGAGGTTGATGAGTGTTTGCTTTGTTTCATTTCACAAAGGAGCATTAGTTGCTTTACCTCAAGAACAAAAGAAACTGTTTTATTGACTTCTCTGGAAAGTCCAAAGGAGGTCATGCATGTGGACCAACTGAGGACACGGAGGTTTAAGTTAATATGACTTCTTTTTGTTGCATTTACAAATTAAATGCACAGACCTTTGTTACATATTTGGATGACACCTTTGTCATACAAACATCAGATCACGTTTGTTTCCATCTTTTTTTTTTTTACAATTGGAGCACACACTGGCTAGTTCTGGGGTTCCCAAACTTTTTTTAAGCCAGGGTCCCTTTGAATGTTGTATCTCCTGGTCAGGAAGGGGCTTCTGAGACTCAAGCATCCAGCCCCTTATCATTGCAACCTTAACGCCATTTCATCATCTCTGGCTTCCAGTCAGTGATCATCAAGACAGCAGCCCCCCTTACTGTCTGATATTTAAGGACCAGTTGCTTGAAAACTCCATGGAGGACCCCCTTGTTCTCCAACCACGGCAAATTTCAGGGGGTAACCCCCATCCAACATTAGGCCACCATCTTGGATGTCGGTTTCTGCTCACACCATCAGTTGTCTGTCACACTCACTGTTTTGTGTTCCAGCACTCATTGCACTGAGTGAGACAGAGGAAGGGTGCAGGAAGGGCCTTCTTATGGAGATGTGATGGTCTATTAATATGGTTGAGCTGACGATGTCACCCATCACACATTCTCGAGAGATTCTGGGAACAATCGTCATGGTAATGAGTGATGTGAAACACTACCCAAAGATGACATACAAAATGCAGAAAATTTTTATAGTTCCTAAATGGACTTTTTAGATCCAAAAGATTTTTCAGTGTAAAAAAACTCTGAAAAAGGTAAACTTTGTTTAGTTTCATAATCAATAATCCATAAAAAATGTAAAAAAAAACCTTCAACAACATGAAATACCCCTTGAAATTAAAACTGTAATTTTTCAACTGTCAAAGTTGAGAGGGTGAATTTTTGGTAGCAGGGACTCTCACACTCACAACTTTTTGTAAGCTTATAAGCTGCGAAATTTTCAAGGCATGCAAAACTATGCCCATCTGAGGCAGACATAAGAGAAAAAGCTGGACAGAATTACTGCACTAAGCAGAAACTTAATTCAAGAAGTCCTAAATTCATCATCCTCTCAGGTGTCTGCATCTGGTGTGTGTGCCTAGATGTAGCCCTTGATGGCTGAGGATTTATGCACACTCTTCTGACAATTCACCAATCAAAACACAGAACTCGCTAGAGCTGCCCACTCAACTTTGATGGATGGAAATGATAGATTGCATTTCCAGACATATTTCATTTTTATGTACGGGGCTACTGAAATGAATAAATAAATAATTAAATAAATTTTGTTAAACAAGAGACAATAAATATAGAAAGAGGTGGGGATCCACTTCATATATTGTGTAGAATACCTCAAGAAAAATGAATAGCTCCAGAACGGTGTCTGGGTCGATGTCCAAAACGGGACAGGGTGATAAGGGAAGGTGGTTGGCTTTTATAGTGATAGGAGAGGAAGAGGCAGGTCTGTAAGGGTTCTAGCCGGAAATGAGGTCAGAAGGAGGGTGCGGTTAAGAAGGGGTGGGCAAAGTCCGTCCTGGAGGGCTGCAGTGGCTGCAGGTTTTTTTTCCAACCTAGTTGCTTAATAAGAAGTGCTCATTCTGCTTCACTTTAGTTGTCTCACTCATTAAGATTTTGAGCCCTTATTGCTTATTTTAGTCTTAAACAGCTGAATTCTTGGTTTTTAATTGGTCCTTATTAGCAATAAGATGCAAATGACAAAAGAAACCAGCATTTCTCCATTTAGCTTGTTTCCATTTACACCCGTGTGTATTTCTCTGCATTTTTTGGTTTAATTAAATACTTGGAAGAAAAGGGAAGAGAAAAAAGTGAATCACTGAGAATTACTCTTTTGTTTTAGACTTGAAATCATTTGGATGATTTCCTTAGTAAGGAATAAAAAATCTAGTATGTGAGAATGACTTGACATGGCAGAGGTAAAGCACTAACAAGCCATGAAATTAAAAAATTGACAAGGATTGTTTTTTTAATTAAGCAACTGGGTTGGATATGGGTAGTGACCGAAAGAACGAGATCGCGAATACAAGCGGCTGAAATGAGTTTCCTCCACAGGGTGTCTGGGCTTTCCCTTAAAGATAGGGTGAGAAGCTCAGTCATTCGGGAGGAGCTCAGAGTAGAGATGCTGCTCCTCCGCATCGAGAGGAGTCAGATGAGGTGGCTCGGGCATCTGATCAGGTTGCATCCTGGACGCCTCCCTGGTGAGGTGTTCTGGGCACGTCCAACCGGGAGGAGGCCCCGGGGAAGACCCAGGATACGCTGGAGGGACTATGTCTCCCGGTCTGGCCTGGGAATGCCTCGGGATTCTCCCGGAAGAGCTAGAAAAAGTGACTGGGGAGAGGGAAGTCTGGGTATCTCTGCTCAAGTTGCTGCCCCCACGACCCAACTTCGGATAAGCAGAAGAGGATGGATGGATGGATGGAACTGGGTTGGCACAGAAACCTGTAGCCAGTGTGGCCCTCCAGGACTGACTTTGCCCACCCCTGGAATAGAGGAACTGGTCACGGATTAGGTGGGCTTCTGCTCAGGTGATCTGTAGGAGAAGGACAAGGGAGGTTAGTGCACTTCGTCAATCCCTGCCTTCATGTTTTGCCTTCGGTTAAGCCCTTAGCCTGCCTCTCAAGCACACATGTGTGACAAGACACAAAAAATAAACACCATAAATGTACAGTAAGAATTGGAGTTTAGGGACTTTCAAAACTAGACTTGACGTTATTTTGGAAGAATTAAGTGGATATGACTGGCAAGATTGTTATAACTTTCTAATTAGTGCTGAGGGCACCCGTCGGCAAACCCTGTATAACTGATTTTCAAAAAAGAAAACAAAACACAATGTCCGGATTGAGGAAAAGAGAAGGCGTTGTCACACAGCGCCAACTCCTGGAGCGGTGGAGAATTACCATCACCAGAGACCTTAAACTGTCCCCTAAGTGCACAAAATATAATTTAAATATTTATGCCTATACATCATAATGTTTTTCATTTATTTACAGTATTGTCACATTTCACAATGCATTGATTTGTTTGCATATTTTTTTTCAAAAGTATTGCTCTACATCTTTGTTGTACCATGAAAGAAATCACACACTGCTACCTGTCACTCCAATTTAAAATTTTGCAGACTTTTCCTTATTTCATACATTTCAATGCAGCATTTATTGTATTTGTAAAAAAAGGACAAGTTCACAATCCAAATAAGCCACAGAACTCTGGGTATATCTCAAAGTTAATTAAATGTCCTCTGTGCCAAGTGTAACTGAAATGGAAGGCTATGCAATCACAAGTGGCTACTGAAAACTTATAAACAGTCTTTGCTATTTGTGCCAGTCCGGGTCAACGTCACGGTCCCTGGTTGCTTCTGGGTGCCTCTTGAACTCAAAACCATCAGTAATGTATGCAAGGATAAGCCGGGCAAATGAAAACACACACAACGGGTTGGTACAAAATGGTTGGAGCCATCGGTGTACAAAATAGAGTGCATCAAAATTAGTTTTCAATAAATAAATAATCCATTAAAATGTGAAAACGTGGAAGTTAAAATGTTCAAAAAATGATCCAATAAAATATAACCATGCCACATTCAAAGTCACTTAAATCCCCTTTCTTCCCATTCTGATGCTCGGTTTGAACTTCAGCAGATCTACTTGGATAAATGCATTGAGTTGTTGCCATGTGATTGGCTGATTAGATATTTGCATTAACAAGCAGTTGAACGGGTGTACCTAATAAAGTAGCCAGTGAGTATAAAGCTGTTTCTCTTTGACCTTGCCAACTTGCACCACAGTGTAATCAGTACCCATTTCCCTGGCTTTTACTTCACAGAGACCCTGTAAACAATTTCAATTTTTAGGTTTATCTGTTCCCTGCCTGATATTCACACCATGCGTCAATACAATCATACAGTTAGTCGTGCTTTGACTGAGCTACCTGAATATGGTCTGTCACAGGGGATTCAATTTTTCATAACTGTCTCACCACTGAATCGCACGATGGCCAATATTTCACTCTGAGTCAGACTACTTCTGTCATATTTCACTCGCAGTTTCTAAAATCCAACTAGTGTGACATCTGTATGACAACTCAAATGGGAACAATTGTGTCGAACCTTGTGGCGCTTCTCTAATGGTAAACAGTAGGAGTAGGTGGGAGCTGACTCAATCTCTTGCGCTCTGTGTAAGATCTGCTTTAAAGTATTAAAATACCTTTCTGTGAGTCCATCAGTCTGGGAAAGAAAGACAGAATATGCAGTGTTGATTTTGAACAGCGTGCCAATTTGGTGTCCTCTTGGGAACTGGAAAGCTGAGGAAAATCTAATAATTCCTTTCTGATACTTTTCAGTTTAGGCACCCGTAAGGCAAATGTCTCACGAGATTGAATTGTATAGTTCACTACACCAAAATATATTTGTACCCTCTGGCAGGTTTTTTGATTCAATCCAAAATATCTATCCCGATGTTTAAAGCACATGACAAGGATGAGTAGGAAAATTAGTGGTGCTTGTGTCTGCCCCACCTAAGAGGATAACTGGGGACGCGGAGAATAAAGCACAATACCTTAATGAAAGCAACAAGAAAATAAACTTTTTCTGTCATCTAATTTCATCCTAAACTGCCACCAAATAATTGGGAGTGACATTATTATGTCTTGTCATTATGGAAATGGCTGCAGACAACTGCTGCTTAAGCTAATTTCTGCTAATAAAGGTGACCTGCTTTATTGTATATTACATCACTCGGCTTTGAAAACCAGCCAGCCTTCATAATGTGCCAAGCTAACAAGGAGATACCTGGGGACAATAAAGAAGAAGAAGACAATAAAATGAAACTAGTGGACCCTACCAGTTCAGGTTGGTTGGAAAAATGAAAAAATTCTAAATAATTCAGATTATGCACAATTAATTTCAATTTATTATTACACTTATTAGTACACTTGTCCCATAAGAAGTTAGTTAGTTTACATAAGAAACATAAGAAATTGGACAAACAAGAGAGGAGACCACGCAATTCTTCATGCCTGTTTGTTTAGTTAATAGTTAAGCTGTCCCAATCTCTAATCCAGATTCTTCTTCAAGGCTGTCAAAGTTTTTGCTTGAACTGCATGTCTCGATATTTTGTTGCAGATTCCCACAATTCTTTGCGTAAAGAAGTGCTCCCTGGCGTAAGTCCTAAATGTACTTCCTTTTAATTTCCACTGGTGTCCTCAAGTTTGGGATTCTCCATTAAGTTTGAATAGTTCTGCTGGATCACTTAATTAGCCCAGGAGTCCAATTAAAAGCAGAAGCTGGTTGGAACAAATAATTGGAGCCACAGTGGGTGTCCAGGACCATAGTTTGGGAAGCACTGTTGTTTCTAGCTCAGACTCCTCTTGAGCCCCCTCGGATTGGACTGTCTCTCCTCTTTCTGGTCTCCTTTCTGAATTCTGTCCCTGGTTGTGCACTTCTGCTCTTCTGCTAAGCTGAGCACGCCAGACACGGATGTATTTTATATTATCACTCCCTGTGCACCAGGAGGCCCATGAGGACGCTGAATGTGCTTACTATAGCTTAATATAGGCCTGATGGAAATTTAAAAAGTAAAAAAAAAAGGAATCAAAGATTTTTCCAACTCAAAGTAGAATTTATGTTTTCCGGCATGCTGATTTTTCAAGAAACAATTTAATACAAAATTGAATTTTCTCTGCATAAAGGCTGCTAACATAAGTGGGTAGAGATAAAAAATGTGTTTTGCAGTCGATTTGTTCTGTTTTTAATGAAAACCTGTTCTAATATTGTAGCCAACATATCCAGCACATCTATAGCTCACTCACTGATGGATGAGAGATACCCCTGCTCCTTCTCCCAAATAAAGATACTTGTGATCTTCACTCTAAAATCATGTTGTCCCATAGGCTTCATTCAGCAGTTCTCATTTGTAAATGTAAGTGGGCTTTTAAGCTTAACTCAGTGTTTCTCAACCTTTAAGTATTTGCGACCCGAGTTTTCAGGAGCCCACTAATACCAATTTGTTCTTTTTTAATTAATGATATATCATAGATGCATATTTTATTATACCTACTTAACTTTTATTGACATTTATCTAATTCTATATTTATTTTTCTAGTTTCAGAATGTAGTGTAAGTTAATTTGTTTTGGTTTCAATAGATGTATTTTTCATATTTTCGATTCTTGTTTTCTTTTTTCACATCTTCGCGACCCCCTTTTTGTTACTTCGCTTCCCCCTAAGGGGGGCCCACCTCACAGTTTGAGAATCACTGGCTTAGGGGGTGTTTTCATTTGTGCTGCATTATTGTCACAAACAACAGGGGAAAAGACTGGACAATTTCAGTGGGGCTGCAATTTTTAAAAATTCCCACAAAGAAGACACTGCCTTCTTATCATCCAGCAAATTACTTATGATATCATTCACATCTTTAATTACTTGATACACTGGTGATGTGTACCCCATTGCAGTCCTTAACATCGAAGAGTAAAATCAAACAGTAATATGTCCAATCAAGACAAGTATGCTGTCATGGCTTCGCAATAATGCAGTGTCCTGCGTGGATTTATTTCAGGATGTAATATAACATAGTCTAAAGAAAAATAAGTACAGTGCCTATAAAATATAATATCCCCCGATGAAAGTTTTCACATTTTTATTGCTATCAAACATTGACTCACGGTGGTTTGAATTTGGAATTTTTGATATTGATCACCTGCAAAAAATGTCAAAGAGAAAACAGATCTCTGCAAAGCTTCACCCCCTGTTCGCTTCGCTCGCCAACACACAGGCCGGCCTGTGAAGAGGGGGGCTGAACGCACCCCAAGGAGACGTGTTCGCGCCTCCTAAACCCCTCTTAAACGGTGATACAATGGGAAACAAATACAGTTTTTGCTCGATCAACTGCTGGCTTGCTGCTGCTGCTGCCGCCATGTCATGTGATCTGCATCTCTTGCGGCGCTTCATACGTTTAAAAGCCTGTACAGCAGCTGTCCTTTTGTCTCACTGCCTTGTCTCTCTTCTCACCCAGACATCCTCAAACACTATTCCATCTCTTTTTGCTGTTCCGTTATTTCACCGAGTAATATTTTCCGTTTGTTTGTGCTAATATGATCTTTACTATCATTTTTTTGAGACTTTCAAATTTTCCTACTTCCATTATCTCTAACCTTCTCTGCATGTGTATCGTGCCAACATTTTTGAATTCTTTACAACGCTCTACTTTGTCTTTTTTCAGCCCCGGGCGTGGTTAAATCTCTTGGCACAAAGTCCAGTCTCGTGGGACATGAAAGTGTCTTTCTGAGAAGGTCATGTCTCGTCTCTCTGAACAGGTCTCGTCCCAAGTTTTTTTTATATAATAGAGAGATATAAAACAAAATATTTGAATCTCATAATTACAAGGTCAGTAGTTAGTAGATGTACTTTAGGCAGCTATGACAGCCCTGAATTTGTGTGCATAGGTCTCTGTCAGCTTTTTACATCAGAACACTATGAAAGTCCACCGCAGGGTGAACACCCCCTCAACACACACACACACGTTTCAGGGCCAATTTAAAATCACCAATCCTCCTAACCTGCATGTCTTTGGGTAGTTGAAGGAAGCCCACGCAAACAAGAGTCCATAACTTGGAAAATACAGTTAATTAGAGACTCAGATAGAAATCCAGCAATCAGGGATTTTCTACATCATCACTCTTCAGCGAGATTCACTCAGATCCAATAGCAGGGATCACATTATTATGCTAATAGGTTACGCCAAGCTTAGCTAAAGAAGCATTTTCATAATGCCAGCAATTGATCTGAATTGAATTCTCTATAAGAAGAAAAGATATTTCTGCTCAAAAAGAGAACTGTTTTCTGCTCCACACAAAAGAAACCCTGAAACTGTTAAATAGAATAACTCTTTGACTAGCTGATGACACTGTAGTTTTGAGTGCGTATTCACTGTCTGAGCTATTAAACTTGTTTTCCCATTTTTTCATTTTACCTCTTCACTGAAGGCATTGACAATAGGTGACATAAAAAGGCAAAAAAATATTCTGAATTATATATTGTAAAGTGTGAAATAGAAATCATCAAAGAATGACCCTCCACATACACATCTTATGAAATCAGTTTCATATGTAAAAACATCTATCTATCTATCTATCTATCTATCTATCTATCTATCTATCTATCTATCTATCTATCTATCTATCTATCTATCTATCTATCTATCTATCTATCTATCTATCTATCTATCTATCTATCTATCTATCTATCTATCTATCTAATATAAGTATCCATATATTTTTTTTATTTTAGTTTTAGTTAAAACACAATAAGCAGACTTTTAATGGTGTGAGGAACCTAATCAGAATCAGGTGAAGGTTAAGATTGGTGTCCCTTAGGGGTCAGTGCCAGAGTTTCTACTATTTTTAATATTTGTAAATGATTTGGAATGTAATATAAATAATAAAAAAAATAAGATTGTAGATGATACCAAGCTGGGTGGATTGGCAGATAATCTTGAACCTGTTGAGTCATCACAGAGGGTCATGGATAGCATACAGGCTTGGGCAGATTTGTGGCAGATGATGTGTGGCACACTGGTGAGGTCTCATCTGGAGTACTGGGTGCAGTTTTGGTCTTCAGGGTACAAAAAGGACATAGCAGCTCTAGAAAACGTCCACAGAAGATTTCAGAGCTACAGGGGATGAGTTATGAGGAAAGGTTAAAAGAGCTGAGCTGTTTAAGAGGAGACATGACTGAAGTATTTAAATTAAGTTAAGATTTATTATTGATTATTAGTTACTTTAAAATGAATTCAGCAAGAAGACAGTGACTCAGTTGGAAACTTGTTAAGGGTAAATTTCACACAAATGTTAGTTTCCTAACACAGAGAAGCAGAGACACTTGGAATAAGCTACCAAGTAGTGTGGTAGACAGCAGGACTTTCAAAACTCAACTTGATGTTATTTTGGAGGAATTAAGTGAAGAGGACTGCCGAAGAGCCTGTTCTCGTCTAGATACTTCTAATGTTTTTCCATATATATTTATCAACTTTGTGCCAATTTCATTTCTTTACAAAAGCATGAAAAATTACCCATTTTAAACCTATTAATGCAATATATTAATAAGTAAATAAAAAAAAAGTAAATAAAAATAAAGTA
This sequence comes from Erpetoichthys calabaricus, assembly GCF_900747795.2. Lineage (NCBI taxonomy): Eukaryota > Metazoa > Chordata > Cladistia > Polypteriformes > Polypteridae > Erpetoichthys > Erpetoichthys calabaricus. The sequence goes on along the minus strand of NC_041402.2, from coordinate 170,494,780 downwards.
ATAAAAAAAAAAACTTGTAGTTGCAAAACTAATTAGCCTCCACTTATTAGATAATTAAGATAAGAATCTCATTTAAAAATCCTATTAAATCCACTGGTGCTTCAAACAAATAAAGTGCAGGGTAAACATTTTTTAACCTACAGCATCTGTCTAATAACAAAAAATAATTATATATACACATCTACAAGTTACAGTATCTAATGGTATAGATTTGAATAAAAACATAAAGGAATGGCGCCCAGGGTAGATGGGAGGCATTTCTGTTTTGTTTTTTTTTTAACTGATCTGAGCAAATACATCATTCAGCTTTTCATCATTCACAATTTGCTTAGCGCTGTGGAACGCCGTGCTGAGACTTCAGTACGGCCCTCTTGAGACACAATAATAAGCTTATGACTTTGCCTAGCAAATGTTAACAGATTAGCCTTTTGCATTTTTTTTTTACATAAAATTGTAATGGTTTTGATTGTAGAAATTATTTCTTTAACATGTTTTCACGAGTTGCTCCTTTGTGTCATTGCACACGTTGGGAAGTATGTATTCCAAATAAATAATTCTCAATTGCATTTTCCATCTGCTTTCAGTACCAGTACTTTTCTGTTCAGGTTCACAGAGAGCAAGAAGAACTTGAGTTTATAGAGACAACCAGGTGATCATGGGATACCCAGTAATGGATGCAAGTCTGTTTGATGGTTCTTTCACATTTGTTAATATCAGACAAAGGAAGTGGATATTTGTTTTAACTACTGGCATTCGTTTTAGTCATTCCATTCCACAGGAGAAGTGGTTGATTAATTATTTAGCTCTGAAGTAAACGTAAATTGATATTTATTTAATTAATTCAATGTCCCTTAGTTTGATCTTTTATTTGCAATTTTAATAACATCTGATAACAATCAATGGAAATAATATGCAGCTATGTGTTGCACCTAAGAAATGATCAGGTATTAGCAGGATATAATAAACTGTAGTTCTTAGTGTGCCTCTAAAAAGTATTCACTCCCTTCATTGAATCACACTGTATTTAATTTGGCTATGTTGACATTGCTGTTGAATTTGTCCAAAATAATACCGATCTCTGCTAAGTGTCCTAAACTATTAAACACAAAATAACCGATTAACTTTTCTATTTTGCAATTGCACTTTTCCTCCAGGGCTGCTCAAGCTCTGTCAGGTGTCCTGGGGATCGTGAGTGAACAGCCTTTTTCAAGTCCAGCCACAAATTCTGTCATGCTGATATTTGGACTCTGACCCAGGACACTAAATTTGTTGATATGAAGCCATTCCTGTGTAGCTTTCATTTTATGCATGGGGTAGTCTTGCTGGAAAACAAATCTTCCAGTGCACAGGTTTCCTGCAGACTACAACTGGTTTCCACTAGGACTGTCCCATATTTTTCTGCATTCACGTTACCCTTACAAGCCTTCCAGGGGATGATGCTGCCACCATCATGCTGCAATATGTTTTGGGTAATATGTAGTGTTTGGCTTGCTATTTGGTCTGATAGTCATAAAGCTCAGTCTTAGTGTCATTGGACCACAGAACCTTCCTATAGCTGACTTCAGAGTTTCCCATGTACTGTACGTTCTGGCAAACTTTAGCAAGGAAGTAATATTTACACACATCTATCTATTTAGAACCCTAATACAAAGAGGACTGTTCATTTATGTTAGGTAGATGCCCAGAGGGGGCTGGGGCGGTCTCATGGTCTGGAACCCCTGCAGATTTTATTTTTTTTCTCCAGCCATCTGGAGTTTTTTTTTGTTTTTTCTGTCCCTCCCTGGCCATCGGACCTTACTCTTATTCTAAGTTAATTAGTGTTGTCTTATTTTAAATCTTACTTTGTCTTTTTTTTCTCTTTTCTTCATCATGTAAAGCACTTTGAGCTATAGTATTTGTATGAAAATGTGCTATATAAATAAATGTTGTTGTTGTTCTATCTATCTATCTATCTATCTATCTATCTATCTATCTATCTATCTATCTATCTATCTATCTATCTATCTATCTATCTATCTATCTATCTATCTATCTATCTATCTATCTATTGTGAAACCCTGAACTCAGCTATCATACACACAGTCACAGGTTCAGATTTTTATGCTTTCCAATACCTCACAGGCCCTTCTAGTATCCTCTGTTTAACACAGCACAGCACACAATAGATTTTTCCTCCCTCTCCATCCTACTTCTCTTCCCCCAAGTAAGTGTTGTCCTCTGCCTCCCAACTCCGACTCACCTGGATGAAGTTGAGCAACTTCTTTATCTGTGACCATGGAGCACTTTCTGTGCCTGGGCATAGCCTGATGGAAGCACTTCCAGGACAAACGGAAGTTCCTAAAAATAGGGAGGGCTAATCCCCCTGGCAGCCCCCATGGAATCCAACATTCCTGCCCAATGGGACTACAAGTCCCAGCATGCTTTGTGGGAGGGGAATCCTAAACCTGGGATGCTGCCATTTAGAGTATTGGAGATAAGGAATTCAAACCATTTTGACTCCCCTAATCTTTCCATTTTATTGGCCTCTCGACTGGGTAAGGGTGCCTGTTCCCTTATGACTGGAAAGCCTGCCTGTCCATTTTCCTTTAATATGGCATCCTCCATCTCATTCGAGACACATCTATCTATCTATCTATCTATCTATCTATCTATCTATCTATCTATCTATCTATCTATCTATCTATCTATCTATCTATCTATCTATCTATCTATCTATCTATCTATCTATCTATCTATCTATCTAAACAGTGACTTTCTGTTTGCCACTCTGGAAAAAAAGCTGCAGCTGTTAAAGCAAATGGGCATCAGTGATTGTCTGGTCAGTCTCTCCATTCTTAACCGCTGTTTTTTGTAACTCCTTCAGAGTTCTCTCTTGGTGGCCTCCCTCACTCATCGTCTTCTTGAATGACCACTCAGATTTTATGGATGGAGAGCTGTATGCAGATTTACAGGATTCCATGACTTGGATGTTTTCTTGTCTTCATCACCCTACTTGTGTGTTTCGATCCCCTTTTCATGGAGATACATCCAGTGTTCTCTTGTCTTCATTGTGTTGAGTTCAGGCCTCCATTTGGACTCACCAGACTTTGGCCCCTAATACTACAATCATTTGGAAGCCCAGACAGATGGTCTCCATTGAACTAATTCTTTGAGTTCTAAACCACCTGGTACCAGTGATGGTTTAGAGATGTCATATTAAAAGGGTGAAAATTTATGTGAGCAATTATTTTACTTTATTTTTGTAATTAATTTAGATCACTTTGCAGAGATCTGTTTACGCTTTGACATTAAAGAATCTGTTGATCAGTGCCAATAGATCCAAATTAAATCCACTGTGATTCAATTTTGTATATTAAAAAATGTGAAAATTTCTAAGGGAGAGTGAATATTTTTGTATTTATTTTTTTTTGACAATGTTACATTATTTTCTAAATTGGTAGCACTCTGGGGTGCTATACTAATGCCGAGCCACAACCTCATACTTGCCTTGATTGGACATATTACTCAGTTACACAGTAACAATAATCAGTTGTGAACGATGGGGATGATATCAGAAGTAATTTGCTTGAGGATGAGAATATACTTTCTGGAAATCTTTAAAAATTGTAGCCTTACTGAAATTGTTCAATTCATTCCCCTGGGGCTCATGACAGAGAAATAGCACTAATAAAAACAGTCCCTTAGGTTATTGCCTTATAGTCCACTTACATTTTCATATAAAAAACAGCTGGATGAAGCCTGTGGGACAGCACAATGTCATATCAGGGAGCAGGTGACCTTATGCCAGGCAGTGGAATCTCTCGTTCTTCAGTGATTAGGCTGTAAGTGTGCTGGATTTGTTGGTTAGTTTATAATATTAGAAAAGTTGTTATTTTAAAAATAACTACTACAAAATACATTTTCACAAAAACATAACCTCATCCCACTCATGTTAACAACATTAATTAAAGAATACATCCTTGTTGTAATCAATTATTTCTTTTTTTCATCTTGCTGGAAAATTCTAAATTGTGCTTTGAGTTGTAAAGTCTTCAAATTCTTTTTTCATTTTCATCAGGCCTATATTAAGCTACAGTATGTTCTTATAGAGTCACAGTTCAATGGATCTCATGGTGCCAGACAGGTTGGAATCATAGAGGGAACCATTGAGACTGGAAATGAGAACCTAAAATACCTCATAATCTGGACTGTACTTCTCAGAAGAAGAGCAGAAGTACATAAACAGGGGCGTAACTCAATAAACAAAAGAGCCAATGTTGAAAAGGCCTCCTGGCCAGTTAAGGAACCATCCATCGTGGTGGGGCCCATGTTGTCTATTACAGCATGTATTCCACAGCCCTTCAATATAATAATAACTGACCATAATAAATAATAACTGTCCATCCCTGTGTGCCACAAATGAGGTTTATTTGATCAGGCGCCAAGAGGAACAGCCCATAGTTTCCCATGGGAAACCCCCCACTTGAAAGTTGGGGAACCCGGCCAAACTACAGACTAAGGGATTCATCAGGTATGAATGGCAAATGAAATGCAATAAAGGATGTGTGGTTGAAAACAACAGAAGCCTGCAGCTGGATAAAGGGACTACCAACACAAATGAAAACATGGTGGTGAAATGCTACAGTAGAGATGACAGTTGCTGAAAATTTATATATAGGACAGAGTTTTAAGGCCCCTTTACATTATTATGGAGGACAGTCTTTCTGGACTGTTGCATATGGTAATCAGGGTATCTACACAGCATATGGGACTCTAGAAGTTATTCCTGAGGCATATTCAGAAGAAGCAGTTGGCCAGTGCATGAGAGCCTCTTTTGGTCAAGGCCTTAATGAGCTTGGAGTTGGTTGGAAATGAGGTCTGAGTGTATAGCGTGTTTGGTGTAATATTTAGAGTACGGAGAGCAGTTTGTGGGCAAGTGGACTTGCCACTCATATGGTACTAAGGGTGTATCACCTGTCTAGTTAGGTCCCCTGAGGCATTACTCATTAATCTCAAGTCATTTGTTATAAGTTTCTCCTTTTAACTAAACATATCTTATGTTATACTTTTGGCAACCTTGGGCATTGTTAGGACTTGGAAGCATTTCAACATTACTCGATCTTCCTTAAATCACTTCAGTAGTCCGAAGCCTGCCTCAGTAGCAGCAGCAGGAATAATACAACTAAGTACTCACTTGTTTAGTGCTCTTGTATTAATGACTTCCAGTACTTGGTGTATGTCGCTATTTCAAGATAATAAGTCTTATGAATAATGCCATTTTCCCAAAGTGGCCTGAACAGCGTATTATTTTAGGTGAGTGTTTTAAATGTCTCTGTCACTCTGCTGTAGCACTCACTCATAGTGAAACAAGTGAATCATAGAAAGCTTGTTTAAACCCAATGTCTGCCCTGTATAAAACTAACTAGACATTCGTCTTCTTCTTCTTCTTTTTCTCTTTCCACTTCCATACAGGCCGATATGCCGATCACCCTTCTCCAAACTGCTCAGTCTTGCACCTCCTACCCAGTCAGACCCTTTTTATTTCAGATCTTCTTTAATTTTTCCCATCCACCTTTGCTTTTGTCTCCCTCGCTTTCTCTTGCCCTGTATTTCCACTCCCATCCCTCTTTTGCTCACATATTCCTTGTCTTTCCTCAACACATCTCCATACCACTTCAATTTACTTTCCTGTACTTTCTTAGATATCTCTACCAATTTTGCTGTGCCCCTGATTGTCCCATTTCTTATTCTGATGTTTTTTTGTAACTTCACAGATTCATCTCAACATTCTCATTTCTGACACATCTAAGTTCTTCTCCTACACTCCATTTACTGCCCATGTCTGAGATCCACACATCATTGCTGGTCTTACCACTGTTTTAAAAGCCTTACCTTTAACTGTCACCTTAACTTTTCAATCACACAACACTCCTGATACCTTCTTCCAATTGTTTAATCCACATTGCACTCTATGGTTTATCTCTGTATTTTGGGCTACCACTGATCCTAGATATTTAAATGTATCCACTCTTTTCAGTAGCTCTCCCAGCAGGCGAACTGCTGAATCCTAATCATCAATAAACCTCTCATATTCTGTCTTCTTCTAATTGATCTTCCAGAGTGCTTCTCCATTCTTCCAACTTCCTCTCCATTTCCTCTTTTCTGGTGCTACAGAACACAATGTAATCAGCAAAAAGCCAACACATCCATAACCAGATCAATGAGGTCAGAACTTAAAGAAGATCCCTGGTATCCGTAGTGTCTTGTTTGTTACCCCAACACTTCTTTAAACCTGAGTCCCTGCTCCCTCATACATATCCTAGACAATCCTTATATCTTCCTCATTCGCCTATCATAATATATGTCACTCTATCATAAGCCTTCTCCAAATCAATAAACACCATATGCAGACCTTACTGTTGTTTTCGATGCTTCTCTATGTGCTGTCTCAATGCAATGTGTCATCTCCCTAGCATAAAGCAAGCTGCAAGCCGCTCCTCCCCTATGCTGGTCTTTTTCCTAAGCTTCCTCTTTATAACCCTTTCCCAAGTTTTCTTTGTGTGTGACTTCAGCTTTATCCCTCTATAGCTTCCACAATCCTGAGTAACACCCTTCTCCTTATAAATGGATACTATCACACTGTTCTTCCATCCATCCATTTTCCAACCCGCTGAATCCGAACACAGGGTCACGGGGGTCTGCTGGAGCCAATCCCAGCCAACACAGGTTCTTTTACTCATCAATTTGATATTTATAGCAAATTAAAGCACCACTTATCTTGAATATTTATGAAACTAGGGGGCTTCGCTCCCTGCTCACTTCACTCACAAACCAAACCCCTTGCCACGCTGCACGCCAGCCACTTAGCATCTCTGCCGCTCACATTGTGAAGAGGGGGGACTGAATGCACCCCAAGGAGATGCATTCGCTCCTCTAAAACCCTCGTGATACAATGGGAAACAAATACAAATTTCTTTTACCTCCTCTTTGCTTGATCAGCTGCTGGCTTGCTGCTGCTGCCGTGCCGCGTGATCTGCATCTCGCACGCCGCACTTCTGTCATATTACCAATGTCCATATATTCGATCTCTTTTCGCTTTACCTTTTCATCAATATCGCCTTGAATTTTTATTTTGTGTTTGGAATTACATCGTGACAATGCAACGTATAACTGCCCATGAGTGAATATCATTTCTTTCTCTCTACAAGAAATGTGTCTGACAATAGTATTTACACAAATGACAAATGACTGAACCGTGTGCGTGGTTATGTGGGCAGGACTTTTCCAAATCTCTTTGCATAAGCTCTTGTCTTGCGGGGCTTGAAATTTTCTCTCACAGGATTTCACTTTCACCAAACAACAAATCTTAATTCTCATGGAAATGCCTCTTCATTGGGATGAAACACTGCTTTTTTTTTTCCTGATGGCAACACGAATTAGACAATCTACAAGTCTCCAACTTAAAGTTTAAATCTGAACAGTATATTCAATCTCTTTTCGCTGTTTGTTATTTCACTGAGTGATAATTTCTGTTTGTTTGTGCTAATATGATCTTTACTATCCTTTTTTTGAGACTTTTGAATTTTCATACTTCAATTATCTCTAACCTGCTCTGCATGTGTACCGCGCCAATGTTTTTGAAATCTTTATGACGTTCTACCTTGTCATCTACTCTTATTTCTGTCCCCAGGGCGTGGTTAAATCTCTTGGCACAATGACTTGTCTCGCGGGATGCACCAGTGTCTCTCTGAGAAAATCACATTTCGTCTCCTTCCTGCCAAGATTTTTTTTATAATAGAGAGATACCAACAGCTATGTGTATTGTTATTATGGTTTATTTGGTGGATGACCTCACCCAGGGTGCCACGACATCATAAAATATTGTATTTGCTTACATCCATTTGTTATACACAGAGAGGGCTGGCAAGTTAAGTTACTGAACTCGCTCAGACACACACAGTCAGTCGAAAGTGGAAACTGAGCCAGCAGACTTGTCATCTCAAGCCAGGCATCCTAACCGCTACACCACACCGCACTGACTGTGCATATAAGTTTATACACATTTATGTTAGTATTTTATGTCTTTCAAATTCTCTGGAGGTTTTGCTTTTCCCACTACCACTTTGAAAACTAGTTTCTATTATGTATTTCATAACTAACACACAGTGCATCAAGACAACACATAATTCACACCTTTACTGAGAATACATCTGGTCTCTTTGTCATTTTCCCTGCGTTATTTAGTACACCTCAGAGGTCCCACAGCCGTCATTAGGGAATTTGCCTTCAAAGCACTCTTCATATTTTATGGGATCCGTCGTTGTTTTTGTTTTCAGGTTTGGAATAGTGAGAGAGCTTGGGTCTCAGAGGTATCTGGCTGTAATTTGTTTTTCTAACACAATTATTATGGGGTCATGCCAAGCATGATATATTCTGGTTAACAGCACCTCCAGGCCTTTTTGCCATTTAAATTGTTGTATAAATTTATGCCAACATTCAGCTCCACGACCCCAAAACCCTCTGGTTAAACGTCCATCCCAGGCTGGTCTGCTGCCCTCCTTGAAGAAGGCATTGGGGCAAAAATTTTTATAGCTGGATGCATTTGCTGACACCAATATCTCTTAGTCTCCTTGTGAGGTGACATTGTTATAATCTGAAGTCACCAGGTAAACAGTGCCTATGGTAGGATATTAAAATTATTAAAAAAGAAAAAATACTGATTGGTGAAATGGTGTATTGAGTCTGGGCAGTGCATTTTGTGTTTTTTAGCTTATGGCCATGTAATAGTTGGTGGAAATGTAATCCAAATCCCTAGGTTTTCACTACATTGGAATAAATAGATGCATACATACATATATATGTACGTACATACATATCTGAATGAATAGTAAAATTATAGTCTAAATGTACTGGCCTTGTTGAATACAAATTCGGTATATCAGTCAACTAAACACTCCTACTAATAAATCACTGGAAACGAGGCAGCTATTTTGTTGAGAGCATTACTCAAACAGAAGGTATGAAGCTGAAGACAAAATTACCTGAATAAAATAACAATGCACTTTGAATAAAAATGACAATAAATCAGGATAGCAGCAAACTGATGGTATAATAAAATATCACATGTAAAGGTTACACTGCATTTGCAACCACCACTTACACAAAAATAATTAAGAGAAGATTCTCCTACTTTAAATCCACATGAAAGCTATGTGCTATTGGAAAAGTTATAACAAACACTTCTCTTGTAATTACTGTATACATCACGTTGGTTTATTGAGCTAACAGTTATTCTGCATAGGAAACACATATTTGTTATCCTTATTGTGAACATTGGTCTTAGCCAAAAATAACATCCTAACACATGATAGATAGATAGATAGATAGATAGATAGATAGATAGATAGATAGATAGATAGATAGATAGATAGATAGATAGATAGATAGATAGATAGATAGATAGATAGATAGATGTGAAAGGCACTATATACAGACAGACAGTCGAGAGGCCAATAGAATGGAAAGATTAGGGGAGTCAAAATGGTTTGAATTCTTTATCTCTGATACTCTAAATGGAAGCATCCCAGGGTTAGGATTCCTCTCCCACAGAGCATGCTGGGAGTTGTAGTCCCATGGGGCAGCAATGTTGGATTCCATGGGGGCTGCCAGGGGGATTAGTCCTCCCTATTTTCATGGACTTCTGTTTGACCTGGAAGTGCTTCCATCAAGCTATGCTCAGGCACAGGAAGTGCTCCATGGTCACAGATAAAGAAGTCTCTGAACCTCATCCAGGTGAGTCGGAATTGGGAGGCAGAGAACAACACTTACTTGGGGGAAGAGAAGTAGGACGGAGAGGGAGGAAAAATCTATTGTGTGCTGTGCTGTGTTAAACAGAGGATTCTAGAAGGGCCTGTGAGGTATTGGAAAGCATAAAAATCTGAACCTGTGACTGTGTATGATAGCTGAGTTCAGGGTTTCACAATAGATAGATAGATAGATAGATAGATAGATAGATAGATAGATAGATAGATAGATAGATAGATAGATAGATAGATAGATAGATAGATAGATAGATAGATAGATAGATAGATAGATAGATAGAGTTGGGAGCACCACCTGTATGGTCTACAGAAGTCTGCATGAAAGACAGAGGTAGAAGGCAATAGAACAACAATAATTGTATTTCTTGTGTAGCTCAAAATCACACAAAGAATGCTTCAATCGACTTTGACAGGCCCAGTTCAACTGACAGCCCCCAGCCTTGACTCTTTAAGGTGGCAAGAAAAAATGACCTTGAATCAATAATTGCCACCTCATAAATACAACATAATAGTAGAAACTGCTTTGCTCTTGCACAGCACTCCTAAACAAGTGCAAAATACAAGAATAGATCATGTCACTCACTAAATACGGAACTATTGTTCAAATACACAGAAAATAAAGCAGAGATGGACTCATCCCTGGCCTTACCAGTTTAAATGGAAGGAGTAAAATATGTAGAGGGAGATGTTAATTCAGTAGAGATGGTGTGGGTGGACTTGCCATTTGAACAACTTGGTAAAGGAGGAAAACTCTTAAAAAACCAATTCACAGTGTTAGCTTTATCCTTGTTCCTTCCCAGCATCTGAGCTCTGGGTTGCTTGAGTCCAAAAGTTATGCCCAGCCTATATATACAAAACTCTATAAAATGTAGCTTTACTGAAAAGATGTCACACAGCTGTCAAACTGAACTTCTAAAAACCCAGACTGTTGTCAGCGACAAGACTGGCGTGGTGTCAGTGCCCTGGGCAGTGGTAACTTGGACTTCTGTGAAGGAACCATTAATGTCGAGAAAGTACATGCAGATTTTGGAGCAACATATGTTGCGTTGGGCGGCACAGTGGGTAGCACTGCTGCCTCGCAGTTAGGAGACCCGGGTTTGCCTCCCGGGTCCTCCCTAAGTGGAGTCTGCATGTTCTCTCCGTGTCTGCGTGGGTTTTCTCCCACAATCCAAAGACATGCAGGTTAGGTGCATTGGTGATCCTAAATTGTCCTGTGCGTGGGTGTGTGTGAGCCCTGCGGTTGGCTGGCGCCCTGCCTGGGGTTTGTTTCCTGCCTTGTGCCCTGTGTTGGCTGGGATTGGCTCCAGCAGACCCCCGTCACCCTGTAGTTAGGATTTAGCAGGTTGGATAATGGATGGATGGATATGTTGCCTTTGTGACAGCATCTCTTTCATGGACACATATTTTAGAAAGAAATGCAAAACCACATTCTGCATGCATTATAATAGCACAGATGTGTAGAAACAGGGTGTGAGTGCTCGACAGGCCTGCCTGCAGTACTGACTTGTCCCTAGTTGAGAATGTGTGCCGCATTTTGTAACACAAAATGAGACAATGAAGACCCTATACTGTTGCACAGTTTGATACATATTTGCAAGATTACCCCTGAAACATTCAATATATTGGTGTCTTCAGTACCTCAATGTTTATTAAGTGATGTGAGAAGGAAAGGCAATGTTACAAAGTGGCAAAGTGGTAAATTTTTTACAGTCCAAATTTTCTTGCAATGTTTGCAAGTATCAAAATCAAAATAAATGTTTATTTTAGAAAAAAATAAATAAAATTCATATCGTTGTATTGTTGTATCATCAAATAAAGGATTGTTACATTGTTTTTGAGTCAAAGATCATTTACTATCATTTGCTATTCACTGTTTTCATTTACGTTTTCCATGCCGTCCCAACTTTTTGCGAGTTGGAATTGTGCCTCACAGACTACCTGTGACCTTTAACTCAGTGTTTCCCAACCTCGGTCCTGGAGACCGCCTGTGGCTGTAGGTTTTTGTTCGAACCAGATTCCTAATCAGTGACAACACCTAATAACAATGAGCTTATTTAATTAGCTGGTATTATTTTTCTTTAATTCTACATTCATAAAAGCATGATTTTTACATTTATAAGACATTTAGAAATATTTCTGTTTTTACTATAGATTTAAATGCTTAACTCTCTTTTGTTTATTTCATTATATTTTGCCCTTTCTCTGTGCAGTTTTTCCCTATCATTGTATCTTATTAATGACAATTAAAAATGAGCAGAGCAGACATGCTGGCAAACAACACTGAATAATCAAAGGCTGCAACTACTTTAGCATCAGACCCACTAATTAGTAAATAATGGATTAATTAAACAATTAGAACCTAGAAAAGTAGAATGAAAATCAAGATGAAAATATTATTATATTATTACATTATTCCAATATAACTGCTTGGTACATTTTTTTTTTTACCAAACTTAGTTTTCTAATTTCTATATTGTTCCCAAAACACAGAACTTGGGAAATAACACATCACTTAATTAGCCCAGGAGTCCAATTAAAAACAGAAGCTGGTTGGAACAAAAACCTGCAGCCACAGTGTGCCCCCAGGACCGAGGTTGGGAAACACTGCAGTTTAACTGATGTTGAAAACACAGGAATGGTGAGTGTTTTATGCAAACTGTTTCACAAGTATGCCCAAGAGGTGGAGTGTTTGTTCACACCATTTCTAGTTCCCTTTTTAGAATGCCCCGCCTCCCAACTCCACCTCTTCCATCCAGCCAGAATAAAAGGATGCAACTTCAGGTGTCATTTGAATGGAAAAGCTTGAGCCATGTAGACTCTCCAGCAATTCTATCCATTGCCCACTAGAGGATGCCAAAACACCATTTTTTCTTAATTTGGAATTATTCATGCATTTTTTTTTTCTTTTTTCATTTTGCATGAAATACATTAAAAGGGGATCTCCTGGCTGGATCCCAAAAAAATTTCTCATTGACTCTCTCCTTTATAACACTGGAAAAGCAAGTTAGAAGTTTAATGGATGGATAGATGAGCAGCACAGTAGGTACTTTTCACATTATCACAATTTCTTCTGTTTTATGTGTTATTTTTTTATTTTTTTAGATTTGTCTTAGTTGCAAAATTCTATAGTTATAATGGCTGGTGAAGTGTTTTAAACATTGATGTTGAATGAGTGAAGATGAATGGGACTTAAAAGTAAATAAAACTTCAACAGGGACTCGCAGAGCATCAGGGGGTCGCTTATGATCTCCACTTGACGTACAGGCACTTCAGAGCCCTCAGTTTAATCTGACTAAAGCACCCCTTTATAGATGTGTAGCTGGCCTGGATATATACGTAACGCTTGTTTCAGGATACTTTTTTAACTTTGGAACCTTTTGGAAATTCAATATTTTTAGTGATGATTTAGGTATATTTCAATATTCTTTCATATTTGCTGTTTTCTTTCATCTCTTTATGGTATTGGGAAAATTAAGGTTGATGGCCAAATAATTGGATTGAAAGAATTACAAGATGGAAAGAAAAACAAAGGTGTGTGGAATTCTTGATAGCTTTACATGCCTTTTCACTTTTTGAAGACCATTTTTGGGTATGGCTCTCCATAACCTGGTGTCACTTAGTTTTATTTTTTTTTGGAAATACCAAGTTGGTCTGGTAGCAAAATGAGCTTTTTGGAACACTTGTCATTGGTAGTCATTTTGGAAGAGGTGGTGCACATATTTACTGGGATTAGCGCTGCTACCTTACAGTTGTATAGTTGAGGTCCCAGCCCGTTCACAGTCTGCAAGGAGATTGTACATTCTCTTGCAATGTTTGCATGTGAATGCTACACCCAAAGGATGTGTGTTTTAATGTGTAGTGTGTTTGAGAGTGTGAGCTTGATGGAGTGATACCTCCTGCAGGAATAATATCCAGGAGTTTTGCTGGATTAGTTACACTAAATGGGATAAAGTGGGTGATAAAGCCTGACGTCCTCAGTGTCCTAGACTTAGTCATTATATGTATGGACTGTGCGTTTTTTCTCCTGCTGCTTCCTTTTTTATCTGCTAAATTAATAGTTAAATCGGCCTTTAATAGTGAAAGTTGGTGTGAATGTGGGCATTATGATAGACTAGTGTAATTTTTTATGGATTATGTGACACGAATAACGTGAGATTGTTTTTGATACCACTTTACGTTGTCCATCGTTGATCACCATTGGCTCCTATTTGTTCAAAATCTTTGTTATGTTCTTTCTGAACCAAAACATGACATTCATTTTTTTTCTTGGCCATCACTACAAACTACATATACAAAAAATATATTAGTTTTAGGTGGAGTATTCATTTAAGGCTTAACAGTATGCCCAAGTTTACCACGATTAATTGTTTATTTACCCATTCATTTTTATGCTTACATTTTGTTTAAATCGAAAATCTGTTACTTATCAGTGCACCCAAAATAGCAAAAATGTGTGTGGCACCTCTTAAAGACCCCTAAACCAGGACAAGGCTTGCTCTAGCCTTACTATTGGCCATACTCCAGGCAGGCTGTCCCTGAACTCCACGGGCAGGAAGGGGCCTGCAAAGGCCTATAACAGAATTTGCCTTCCAAATGTCAAAGTTCTACTTGAAATGTCTCAAATATACTAAAAGTAGACATAAATGTCCCACAAGGGATAAGAAATGTGAAAACCTGTGGCTTACAGATAAGTTCAACACAAAATCGTTATAAGAATAACTACTGATATTTATTTGTAAGAATCAAAAGTATAACAAAAATGGGAAAAACCAATGCAATTTGTACTATTTCTGTATTTAAACTTCTATTCTGTGTGCAGGGTCACCTGTTGAACAGGTCAATCGACAATTGTTTCACTCTAGAACATCTTCGGGAGCAATGTCAAAGTGTCGCTTGTCCATCTTGATTCAGTCGAGCCAGCACTATTTTGGTCTTCCACTTGGCTGTCTGCCGCACAGGCTTAATCGTAGAGTTGTCTTGGCCACTGAGCTGTCGTTGCCATACCATCAAAATTGTGCTCCACGCTTCTTCTCATTGATACGCCTGAGATCATGAGGTTGTCGTCATTCATGACGTGGTTGAACTGAGTGAGGCCAAGGACCCACCGTAGCATCTGCATCTCCATGACGTGGAGTATGTGCTCGTGCTTGGTGGCGAATGGCCAGCATTCAATTCCATATATGACCACAGGTCAAACAACTGATTTGTAGATGATCGACTTGAGATATTTTTGGATCTTGTGGCTATGTAGTACTCACATGACTATATTCTATATTCTTTATTTAGCAATTAGTATAATTTATACTTATATTTTAACAGAGAATCGTTCACAGCACTCATTGAAAAGCAGTATACAAAAATATGTTCTATTGTATTGTACAAACATAGGTAATAAGGATTTGCCTGAAAGGCTATCCAAGATGACCAATTCCTGAAACGAAATTCTAAACAAAAAATCCAGAATGTGTAAAACAAAAAAAATCCCTTTGATAAGCATTCCAAACAACAGTCAAGGAATCACTAAAGGATCCACTCTTGGCCTAACACTTTAAAAGAGATCCTGCAACCATGATGTCACGGTGGTCCCACATCATGGAGTTCTACCCACAAAACATAAGGAACACAGCAGAACACATAATACTCTGGTAAACTAAGCAGTGGTTAGAAAAATGCACAATACATGAAAAATACATTAAAATGAACAATGAACACAGAGAAAATGAAAATAAATAGACATAAACACCAACATTGGTTCAAAATGGTAAGCAATTCAGGACATGATGCCAGTGCACACTCACACACGCTCACTCACAAGAACATACAGGGCCAGTTTGGAGTCACCTTCATTAACAAGTTTCGCGAAAGGTGAATCGCCAGAAAAAGAAGCTCTGAATGGCTTTATTTCTGGACAATACAGAACCTAGACTGTTATGAAAGAGGATATTTTTAAAAATTTCATTTTCAGGGTGAAAGAGTGGTAATTTGAAGGAAAGCTATGAGACTCACTGGTGGGTAAAGTAAAAGGCAGTAATTTACAGCATCAGCGTGCATTCAAAACAGAGGCGTCAGAGTACCTGCGGGCAGAGATAGTGATATCTTAATTGAGTGTTATGTGTTACGACTTCTCAGGCCCACCCACATAATGATGCGCGCGTAATATATCACTCATTTCCCAAGATGATAATTACATTAATTTAGTTCACCATAAATTAATTAGTTTGCTTCTCCTCCGTGATCAAGTTTGCTGCCAAAGGCTGCAGACAGATTTATTGAGTACATTCAAAAGCCTTTAATAAAACCCATTTCACAGGAGGAATGGCTCTCTATTGAGCTGCCAAGAATCCAAGACTCTTTTTTTTTAACATGAAGCATGTCACAGCGATGTCCATTGCTCCTGAGAGAGGCTGCATCACAATTTCCCAAACTTCACTCCCGTCTGCTTCATTTCCCAGTTTCATATTCTCTCAGTGATTTATATTGAGACTCAGGGACTTGAAATACCAGCAACACAAAGGGTGGCTCGGCAAATTCACAGCTTGAGGCAAGACAGCATAAGAGTGAGCAAAGAAGGTAGATGAGGCTTTCAAGAATGTCCGGTACTTACTGTAGTTAGATGATTGATACATCAAGTGGTGACAGCCCAATGTCAAGATAACACATATTGGAGACTGATAATTAATGCTTGTTATGAATGAAGCAATATAAAAATGAAGACTCCCTCATGTATGTGCATGTAGAAACCTAGCCAAGGGTTGCTCATTCCATCTTCATCATGGAATCCATCCTCAAGATCTCATGCTGTTTTTTTACAATTGAAATTTTATATGGAACACTCATTTCGAAAGGCACTATATATAATGGAAACCAATTGTTTTATTATTGCAAATAAATAAGAAAACTCTGTTTCTGCCCTAATTTCTCACTGTCATGAAGGACACACCCTGAGGATCTTCACATTCAGGTCAGATAACAAGACCCCCCCTTTCTTAGTCTTGATTTCTCTTTCCCTTATTTTGTTCTAAGACCACCCCTTAGCTTCAAGGCTCACCCCAGTTTAAGCTCTAGGGCATCAGAAGCAGGTGGGACACCAGTACTGCTTAACCCATACAGATTTAAAATAAACCAAGGTGCATCCCAGCTTGACATCTTCACTGCTTTGATTTTCTAACTGTATATTCTACTTTTATGTTATGGGCCCATGATGTTCTGCTGTGTTGCCCATGGGTGGTTGTTGCCGAATGCCCAGCGGTCTGTGATTCATTGTGTTTGGGGATGTTATGTTATGTGAGTTTTACATTATCCTCACCTAAACCCACTGCTTTTAAAATCCATTCATGTAGCTTTTACTGGGATCTCAGGGAAAAGAGTAAATTAAATTAAGCATGTAATTTTATTTTTGCATTGTTTTAGTTCATGCAGCGCCTATAAAATGTGTTCACCCTCTTGGAAGTTTTCACATTTTTATACACACAGTGGATTAAATTTGGCTTTTTTGACAGTGATCAACAGAAAAAGACTCTTTAATGCAAAATGGAAACAGATCTCTGCCAAGTGATCTATCTATCTATCTATCTATCTATCTATCTATCTATCTATCTATCTATCTATCTATCTATCTATCTATCTATCTATCTATCTATCTATCTATCTATCTATCTATCATCTCCTCTGACCTCCAAGTTGCTAAGTATACTGCTATTATTATTATAAAAGTAATTATTATCAACCTGATGTCTTCATTCAAGGCCACTAATATACTAATAAGGTCAAGATACAATACAATATACAGTCTATGATCTAAACATTGGGAAAAGGAACAGTAAACTTCCAAAGGTATTCATGCAAAGTTGTGTCCCCTACCTGTCTCTCTTCTCAGGCTATATGGTTGCTTCTTTGTTATGTATTTCAGTGGTCTTTGTTCTCAGATTTACAATGAATGCTAGCTTCTGGCAACATGGTTCTTTAACTCTTTCGAGGCGGGTGTCGACTTCTAATAACATATAGCAGGGTCTTCATACAGCTGCCGGCCACTATGGGGTTGCATTCAGCACTATGATCAGCTGGGGACTGATCAGCTGAGGCTGGTTTATCACTTTAGTTTTCGATCTCCAAATCACTTGCATCAAAATTGGAGTGTGATAAGTCAGAGTCCGACTCAGCAATGATACGCAAAACATTATTATTGTGTTGTGAAATTTGCATATGGAACATTTTATAAAAGAAAACTTGACGTGAAAGCTAGCATATGTGTATAGCAAATCTGACCTATGCATACGTAACATTTTGGAGAAACTTGGAAATGATGACACCCTTGATCAAAAAGGGAAATGCCGAAACACTGGCTAAGTGACAACCCACATGCATTAAAATTTCATATCACCGAGCCTTTATTATAATGTACGTTGACTTGATGAACATATTACACCTCAAAAGTGATGAATATGATGTGCAGACTGTATTTGAGTTCCCTTTTAAGAGGACTAATGCTGCGTATTGGCACTGAAGAACTTCTTTTTTTCCATTATGTTAATATCAGCTATCTGTTGTAATTTCTCAGTGAACTGGTCAACCAATTAGGAATATCTCAGCCAGACTTCACTCCATCAAGCCCTCTGTGTTGAAAGCCATTAGCTGTCTGAGGATGTGCTATACTTAAGGTTTTCATATGGTGTGTTTGTACATACATGAAACATAACATATTTTTGCCAAAATTAAGAGTTAATTTGCAGTCATCTCTGGTTCTCCTAACATAATCGGGTCCCTTCATTGCACTTATAAATGCTTTTGTTAACTGTAAGGTTTTACGTTCCATTAACACACAAGTCATAAGTGATGCCAAGACGAGGCTTACAAACATTGTGTCTCAGTACCCTGGGTCAATCCGTGATTCACTTATTTTGAGGCATAGTAGCTTTGGCAGACGTGATGGTACTGTTCATGGTGAATGGCTTGTTGGGAAGGTAACTGGCTGAACCCTCAGTTTTTTTATAAGGCCTGTTCTATCCATTGTATCAACAATCACGTCATTACATGTGCCAGGTGATAGTTGGCTACCTGCTCAGACGCAGGGAACTTATGCCTTTTCCAGACCCCCAGAATGAAGAAGAGTGGCACTGCAATGCCACACATGACCTTGCACACTCATTTTTGGAGCAGGGCAAGATACTCTTAAATCCAGGTGGTGGGGTCTCGGTGTGTCAGAAGGGCGGCTGCTCCCCCAGCCAATGAACATCTGCAGCATCGCCACTGCATATGTATGAGGTTGATTAGCATTAAGGCATGCTCACAGACGTACATTTACAAGATGATTATGATTTATAAAGGTAGATTGAATAGAAATGTGTGTACTCCAGGTTTTATAAATCTGATTGTTTTCTTTTTTTTTTGCATACTGTACTTATTTTCCTGTTTCTTGGTGTATGCATATTTTCACGATCAAATCCACACTAAATTTTGTAAATGAAGCCCCTGGTCTCTGACTCAGCCACTCAAGGATGTTTACATTGTTGTTTTGAAGCCATTCCTGCGTAGCTTTCACAAATCTTCTCCCAAGGTGCATGTCTCGAGCAGACTGCATCAGGTTTTTCTCCAGGATTCCCCAGTATTTTGTCTGCATTTATGTTATTCTCATAAGTCACAAGCCTTCAAGGACCTGCTGCAGTGAAGCATCCCCACAGCCTGATGCTGCTGTCAACATGCTTCATGGTGGGGGAATTGCGGGTTTTCTTTTTTTTTTTTTTTGATAATGTGCTGTATTTAAACATGGCACTTTATCTGATGGTCAAAAAGCTTAGACCATAGAACCTTCTTCCATCTGACTTAAGAGTCTCCCGTGGGCCTTCTGACAAACTCCAGATCACTTGTCGTTTGCGTGTTTTCTTTTTGCAACTGTCCCATAAAGTTGACAGTCATGAAGCACCCAGGCAACACGTGTTGTCTGCATAATCTTATCCAGTGTATCTTGTGACTCCTTCAGAGATCACAGCTGTCATACTCTTTCCCTTCTTCATGACTGATTTAACTGGACTCCAAGGGATATCCTCAGATTGTTGCAGTCAGTGGGGCTGATGGAACGCTACTCGTGGAAGACAGTGACCTGCTGGGCTGGCTACTTTGAGCAGCTGATCCTCCTTCTGGAATGTTGGACATCCTTGGGACCCCAGTTCTTGAGGCTGATCCTCCAATTAGTTGTGAACCACCCAAATCTTTCTGAGATTGCACAGGTGGTGAACCAGCTGAAAGCAGGGAAGGCTGCAGGGATCTGTGGTGAAATTCTCCAAGCTGGTGGTAAGGGTGTCCTCCTGGAATTACAAGCAATTTTTGCTTCCATTTGAGAGATGGGCAACATCCTAACTGACTGGAAAATGGGACTTGCCATCCCCATCTGGAAAGGGAAGGGTGATCACCTGGATTGTATCAACGACAGCGGGATAACACTGCTCTCGGTGCAGGGTAAGGTTCTTCCTAGGGTCATCCTCAATAGGATCCATGATCACTTGCTCACCTACCAGCAACCAGAGCAGTATGGTTTTATGGCTAAGAAGTCTACCATTGACCTCATCCTGGCACTGAGGGCTCTCATGTAGCGCAAATGCAAATACTGGCAGAGTTTCTTTACAGCCTTTGTTGATTTTCGTAAAGCATTTGACTCAGTTGATCGAGCTGCCCTGTGGGGCATCCTGAGACTTCCCCTGAAGGTTGCTGGATATCATAGCCAGCCTGTACACTGGCACTGTGAGTGTTGTGCAGAGTGGAGGAAGACCCTCTGTGTTTTTCCCAGCTGATTCTGGGGTTCATCAGGGTGTATTTTTGCTCCTACTCTGTTCAATACTTGCATGGACTGAGTGGTGGGCAGGGTCGTGGTGTCCAGCAGCTGTGGGGCATCTGTTGGTGAAGAGAGATTCACTGATCTTGACTTTGTCGACGATGCTGTGATCTTAACTGAGTCAATGGAGGCTCTGATCGGGCTCTCGAGTGACTGAGTGAGGAGTCTGAGTGTCTGGGCTTGCGAGTGTCCTGATAAAAACCAGGCTCCAGGCACAGCCATCAGCAGTGTGACTGTCTGCAGAGATAGTTTTGACCTCGTCGAGAGGTTTACTTACCTTGTTAGTGATATTCATGTCTCTGGTGACTCTTCCTATGAAGTTAGTAGACAGATTGGGAGAGCCTAGGGTGGGTTAATGAGGTCACTGGAAAGGGATGTGTGGCACTCCCAATGTCTTTGCACAAGGTCCAAGTCTTTAGAGTCCTGGTGCTTCCTGTTTTGCTATATGGTTGTGAGACATGAACGCTATCCAGTGACCTGAGACGAAGACCGGACTCCTTTGGTACTGTCTGTCAAATGAGCGGTTGCTCACGGAGTCCCGAAAGAGGCACATTACCAGTATTATGAGAGAGTGTCAGTTACGGCACTACAGCCATCATGTGGCGCAAGTCCCTTGGGGTGATCTGGCACACAGGCCAAGGGGACTCCAGCGTAACACTTGGCTGCTACGTCGTTGGTGTGGAAATACGCAGTATCAGTGTATGCTCCCAAACCTGACGTGACCTGGATATTTTTGTGTCTTCTTCCCCTGACTTGTTCTTTTCAGTCTTCTTTTCACAAACTTTCTTAGAGTGTTCTTGTGTCTTCATTGTGAAGATTAGGCCATGATACTGATTCACCACAAGTTGGATACAGGAGAATTCAAATCTCAAACAGACAATCTCCATTCTGTGACTGGCTGCACGAGTGATGATTTAGGGGTGTCATATTACAAGGATGTGAATAATTAAGTGATCAGTTATTATGGTGTTATTGTACTTTAAATGTATAATTAATTGAGGCCACTTTGCAGAGATCTGTTGTCACTTTGACATTGAACAGTCTTTTTGTGTTGATCAATCTTAAAAAGCCACATTTAATCCACTGTGATTCAATGTATAATATTTAAATGGGAAAGCTTTAACTGGTTGAATACTTTCTATAGACATTGCACATCTTATTTGTCAATCTAGATACTAATTAATTATAGATTCTTACACCCCTGAGTCTTCTTCATGATAACGCGGAGAGAACGTATCCCGGTAACGCCGGACAGAACAGCAGAAACTACTGTGTACCAGCATATCGAGGTGCTCCATTAGTACACAGCGACCCAGGGCAGTTTAGCATCACTAATTTAACTCAGTCTCTCCGATTTTGGAAAGAGGAAGGAAAGCCTGCACAGATGAAGCAGAACGTGCAGCTTCTACACGAACAACAAGAAGAAGCAGGATTCACATCCAGGATGCTTGATCTGTGAGCCTGGGGCACTAGACACTGTACCTCTATGCTGCCCATCAATTAAGAGTGGTACTGAAACTGTAAATAATAATAAGAAGAAGAACTAGCACCCATAAATAAATTAATGTAAGCCTATATTTGTACACAGGCATATGTAAAATAAAAGTATGCACGAATGGTGGGGCATCAAAAAGGGCCTCATTTATAAAACTATAAACCTTTGCATGGATTTGAGCATTAAAACATGCGGCACACCAAAAAAACATGAAGATGTATATGGCAAAACAAAAAATCCAATTTACCCTTCTAACTTACAAACATCATGGGCGTTTATGAACACGCCTTGATGCTACTCAACCTCATACATATGCAATCACGATGCTGCAGACCTTCATTGGCTGGTAGAGCTGCCATCCTCCAGATGTGTGGAGACCCCAACACCTGCATTAATGACCATCTGCCTGCACTCTACAGTGTGGCATTACAGTACCTCTCCTCTGTGTTCTGGAGGGGTTCGAGAAAGGCGTAAGGTACATGGGTGGCTGCTAATACCTGGCACATATAATGACATAATTGCTTGTATAGAAGATATGAAAAACTGAGGTCTACCAGCTAGGCTACGTCAAAATAAATGAATCACAGGTTAATCCAGAGATTTGGTGGTTGTCAGCCTCAACGCGTAACAGCTTACAGTTAACAAAAAGCAGCTCCATTCTTGTTAGATGCTCTTATAACATTATAATAATGCATATGAGTAAACATTTAGCTCGTTTGGATACATTTCCCTACTTTATCATGTGTGTCCTCATTTCCCAGTTTCTCCAGAATGTTGCGTACGTATGGGTCAGAGTCGCCGTAAATATACGCAAGCTTTGGCATCAACCTTTCTTTTATAAATCCCAATGTTTGTGTTTGAAGTTGCATACACACATTTTGAGCCTGTTTTTGTTTATACGCAGGCTTTGTAAATTTTGGCCCAGGTATCTTTTATGCCCAATGCTGCCATGACTGCACAGATTTGAGAATGTCATGATTTCCCAAATATTGGTTAAAGTGTGATAATATTTATGTTTTTTTAAGGTATTTTCCAGGAATGGTTCAACATATTAGCTTGATGGCTAAGACCTAAAATCCTGGACTAGTCCTCTAACCAAGCAGAAAACTTGCTATTATTCCATCAACTTTACTTGGCTGCTCCTTTAAAAATAAACCCTTGCATGTATTGATGTTCACTCCCCCTTGATTAACTTTGAATTTGTTCAGTTCCTTCGTCGTAGATTTCATTAATCTTCTGTCCTCCAAATGTGACTAACCGCCTTCCCTCACGATGCTGTACATTTATTAATGAAGTGGCCCTGCCACTCACTTTCAGTAGTTGCTATGGTGTATGTAAACAATTTCTAAAGTGCTGTCACATGAAGTGTTGCCACTGAGCTAACACATATTTTCATAGACACTTCTTGCTTTATGCCGCTGGGCACATTAATTAAAGTGTCGCCCACTGGGTTCACCTTTGCAGCAAAACAGAGCTCCTGTATGAAGGGATCTCTTCCACGCTGAATGAGAAGCATGGAGCGTGTGCAGCCAGAGAGGTGACGACTGTTTCAGTTGCTGGAGTAATGCTGACACCTGCTGGGGAGCTTTCTTCACCAAGCAACCTTTTTAGATGATAATCACCTTTGCCTCCTGCTGTATTGTTTCTGGTTATGATTACAATACTGGCATAAAGATCCTGGCCACTGATGTTTAAACTCGCTCATTTTTAAAGGAGACTTACAATTTTAAAACACAATTGAAAGAAAGCATGATGGTAGTACACAAAATCCGCATTAGATACTGGCTCTTAGGGGTGTGAGGTGTGTGAGTCAGCTCATCACCTCAGATTTCAGCAATTTTATATCTGAAGGCCTGCTTTGCAAAGATCTGCTCAATGAGGTGACGTAAACCAACTCTTCAGAGTTGTGGAAAAAGCTGTGGGACTTAGTATAACCCTTTATGGCAGCCATACCAAGGGATTATGGGGGAACAGCCAACTTGTGTTTTTGACTGAGCCCCTACCTTATCTAAGCAGGTTGTCATCTTCCAGTTTCTTTTTATACTTCAGTCTGCAAATTACTAATTGGGGTTGTTCATTTTATATAGGAATATCCCAAGTATAAGTGGGTTTTATCTTACTTTTTAAGATTTTGCACTCATGTAAATACAGTGCATTTGGAAAATATTCTGACTCCTTCACTTTTTACATACTTTATTGTGTTGTAGATTTAATTTTCAATTGATAAGTCGGCTACTTTTGCCCATCAATCTGCACTCCGTTTCCAAAAATGACAATGTGAAATTCTTGTCGTCAACCAAGGGAACACAATGTCCAGAAAAAGAAAATTGGGGTGCCGACCCTTTAATATCTGTAGAGTCCCAAAAATAAACTGGCACATATAGTTACAAAGGAACAAAAGTAAAATAGCTAAGCAAGGCAGAAGGAGGTTCAAGGCTCTGTAGTGCAGTTGATATTCACCTAGGAGCTCCGTCCTCTGGTCTGCTTCCTCCAAAATGAGGCACCTCAGCTTTATAGGGGCTGGACCAGAAGGGGCGGAGTCAGTTGCCCTCATTGGGTGATTTCTCAGGGCTGTGGGAGAAAGAAGAGATCATATCATCCGCAACAACGTCTCTGAAGTGGTAGTGCTTACCTCTAATGAGGCTGGTATGTGTGGCAACCTAAGGCTTGCAGAGACAGGGAAAATATAATAACAAAAATAATAAGAATTAATAATTCTTTACATTTATATAGTGCTTTTCTCATTACTCAAAGCACTTTATGTAGTGAGTGGGGAACCACTTGAACCACTACTAATGTGGGCGTCATCAAGGCATAGAATTTGAGTCAATCCATAAAATGCTAACAGCTAACCACTGTGCTATTAACTATTTCACTGTATACACACCATTAATGTTTTAAATCATTTACATACATTTTATAGTTCCATACTACCATGCTACTGTCCAACAGGAAAAGGTGTTTTCTTACAAGCCCATCAGATGGTATAGGATGTACGATCATTGCATATTTACTTGACTGACTCTCTTAAGGCAGTCTTTGGAGTTACTTTAAATGAGCTTGAACTATCTGGTGATAAACTGACCATTATTTCTTATGTTACATTTCTAGCATGTTCACTAATTCTCCTTTGGAGGAACACAGATGCATGCTCTTTAACTCAATAGGAAAATGATATTTTTTATTGTGTAAAAGTAGAAAAATACAGTTTTCTTTGACTGGAAGTATGCAGAGGTTCTTTAGAATTTGACAAGCTTTCATGAATATTATTATAAAAGAAGTCTGAAGAGCACCTGACTGTGTCTCTGTGAAACTGCAATGTTTTAATTAATAAGAGGTTGTATAACACAGTGGGCTTCTTTTTATTACTAAATAGAAGTCTTTTCTGGGTGAGGGTGTGAGTTTTTGTGAGTTTTATGATTACAATTTTTTTTTTTCTGTGATAAATGGATTTTATATAAAGAATATACACAGTGGGTTTAGAAGGTTTTCTGACCTGTTCAATTTCTGCACACTTTGTTAGGTTATATAGTGTCTTGATGTGTAGAGTACAAGTCCAAGGAGGTTATGCTGAAGCTTTTTAATGTACTGGTGAGGCCTCATCTGGAGTACTGGGTACAGTTTTGGTCTCCAGGCTACAAAAAGGACATAGCAGCACTTGAAAAAGTCCAGAGAAGCGCGACTAGGCTGATTCCAGGGCTGCAGGGGATGAGTTATGAGAGAAATATTAAAAGAGCTTACAGTTTAAGCAAAAGAAGATTAAGAGGAGACATGATTAAAGAATTTAAAATCATGAAGAGAATTAGTCCAGTGGATCAAGACTGTTATTTTAAAATGAGTTCATCAAGAACACGGGGGCACAGTTGGAAACTTGTTAAAGTTAAATGTCACACAAACATTAGAAAGTTTTTCTTCTTTTACTGAACTTATTAAAAGCAATTAACATTCCATACAAACAAGTCAAACTTAACAAAACTAAATTCAATTCAACCTCCACCCAAGAGAAAGAGAAGAAGGCCAAAAGGCAAAGTAAAAGTTTAAGGGAAGAAAAGAGAGAAGAGAATTCTTTTCCCCAATTTAAATGTTTATTCTAAAATCTTACTGATTTCATCCTTCCAGGTTTTTTTAAAAAAAAATTTGTACAGATTCTCTAAGTGAGAATTTGATTTTCTCCAATCTCAAATAGTACATAACATCAGTTACACACTGACGTAAAAGAGGTGAGTTAGGATTCTTCCAGTTGAGCAAGATAAGTCTATGTGCTAATAGTGAAGTAAAGGCCATTACAGTTTGTTTGTCCTTCTCCACTTTAGGCCCACCTGGAAGTCCACCAAACATGGCTGTTAGTGGATTAGGAGGGATTGGGACACCTAGGCATTTAAAGATTTGGTTCCAGAATGTTGTTAATTTGGTGTACAGACAAATTCTTTATACAGAGAATGATAGACATTTGGAATAAGCAACCAAGTAGAGTGGTAGACAGCAGGACTTTAGGGACAATTAAAACTTGACTTGATGTTTTTTTAGAAGAATTAAGTGGATAGAACTGGTGAGCTTTGCTGGGCTGAATGGCCTGATCACATCTAAATTTTTCTAACATTCTAACTTTATTGTGATTTAATTTTAAATGGATGCATTGGCAGTCTTTGCCCATCAATCTACACTTAATAGCCCATAATAACAAAGGGAAAACTTGTATAATGAAAGGTTTCAAAATGTATTAAAAATCAAAATGTCTCATTCATGTGTAGTTTATGGCACCACGTAATGCACTTTAACTTGCTAAGAAAAATGGAGTTTGAGATCTTCACTTTTAAACTGCCATTCTTCCCTCTTAACAAAATGACAGTTTTGATTGTTCTGGTTTTGTATAAATGCTGAAAAGATGTATTTAAAGCATAAAGCTCTGCAGAGATAATTGTGTTTCTTATTGTCTTTTTCTTTCTAGGTAAGCAACACACAATTTAATCTTCCACAATGGATTCTATGGCTGAAGACAAAGGTAGAAATGGTTGACCTTCTTAAACTGGGCTTTTGTACTGTGATGGGAGCACTCGCCGATGGTTTGCTGGTCTTTTTGTTTCCTGATTTGTTACAAAGCACTTGTCGGACTGCTGCTTTTTAATTTTTAAGTATTGACTGTTGAGCCTCTGCCTTTAGTTCTGATGGGTTCCAGTAAGTCATACAGTTTTGGAGTTGTAATGTGATTAAAGTAGTTGAAAAGGCTTCTGAGCATTTATCGACTTTGCAGTAAAGCAAAATATTAATTGAAATGACATGACATTGACAAACCGACAAAAAGGATTTTTAAAAACATTTACAATCTTTAAAAAATGTTAATCTCTTTGCTCTGTGTACTTTACAAGTGTAGACTCGTTATTTAAAATCTCTTAATGTATAAAAGTGTATGGATGTGTGCTGGAGTCCAGGTTCTGTTACATATTTAGTCATTGGTGGCACTTGGTGACCGAGTTCGGCAGCTTGTCTTGCACAATATCTCAACTCTTGGGCTTGTACTTTTGGATCTTCCATAATGGTTTGCTAGCATCATGAAGTTTATTTAGCTTTGACAAATGCCCACTTTCTTTTGTTAATGACTTTCTCTAATGGACATAGGAAGTCGGATGTGCCATTTAAGTAAAGTATATGCAGTAAGCAAAATTTATATCTTTCTTTCATGGGATTTGTTTAGAGTCAGAAGGTTGAAATTGCTGTCAATGAGGCCTTGGGAATCCGTGGGTCTTCCTTTACAACAGGGGAGCCTGGAACACCACGGCGACTTAAGATTTTTATTTTAACTTTCTTAATTGTTTTTTGTGTTCTACTAATTTATTTTTTTCAACTCATTATTTAATTCAACCCTCATTTTCTTTACTTATCTGGAAATTACTCCTGCAGTACAGGCATAAAAAACTGGGCCCAAGTGAGCAAAGTTTGGACTCTTTGGTTGGTAGAATTCTGAGGATGCTTGCTCTGATTAAGTTGTTTCTACGGTATTATGGGTAAATCACTGATGACCAATGTGATTTATCCATTACAGCTGTTAATTTTAGTTCTATATATTGTGAAAGCCATTTTGATGAAAACTCTAGAAGAGTATTCTGCAAACTAACAAGGCAACAGACCTACAATAAAAATCACCAGGATTAAAGTAAAACTTGAAGTGTATGCATGAAAATAACGTTCCCGTATGTACAATTTGAAGGGTTTTAAGAATGAATGGATACTATCAGTTTTTATTTTCTTATTTTGTGATCAGATTTGTATAAGAATGTTAAACAATTAAATACAAACACATCCAAAGAAAACAGATTGACAGCATTTCACACATAAATCTGAAGTAGCACCTGGGGGACCCCTTTTTGGATGGTAAGGGAGATGGGTTCCCCTTGGTCACACGAACATTTTCATTATGTTTTACTGTTTACAATTAAAATAGTTGTGGTGAATTCATACATGTTTTTAACTCAACTGTTTAATGTTTATGATGTTTATTACTCTTTTGCATAGTGCTAATCTGAGTAATTAAAAGAACAAAGAGAATTGAACTTTTCCAACTATTTTATTGTTAACATTAAATAATAAACATCAATAAAATAAATAAACAAGTATATAAATAACAATTAATAAGCACAAAAAGGAATTTTTCAGTTTAAATAATACTTTATTCCAATAAATAACACTGAAAATTGTAACTACAATGATGCACAAAAACTGAGCTTCTTTCTTGTTACGAACACACTTCTTTTACCCACAACTATTTTAAAGGCTTCGCAGGAGCAATATTAAGATAATACAATGTGATAAACTTGCAGTGAGGTTCTATTCAAAATAAAAACATGCACCG
The DNA here is from genome assembly GCF_900747795.2 of Erpetoichthys calabaricus. Taxonomy (NCBI): domain Eukaryota; kingdom Metazoa; phylum Chordata; class Cladistia; order Polypteriformes; family Polypteridae; genus Erpetoichthys; species Erpetoichthys calabaricus. Next base: position 170,465,813 of record NC_041402.2, on the reverse strand, counting down.
TAAATTTAAGGTTGTGTGCTGTACACTCATAGTTTCTGAACAGCATGCTTAAAACCACATACCTCGACAAAGTTTCCACTGTGTTGCTATATGAAAACGTTTAAATTTCAGCAACAAGTTAATATTAAGTAGAAAAGTCAACCCATTACAGGTAGTCCCCAGGTTATGGACATCCGACCTACGACATACGAACGCGGCACAGCTGCGACGCATGTGCCTCAGTAATTGCTGCTCCATCATCTTCGGCCCAGGGACGCCGCAAGTGGTGGCTGGACGGAGGCTGGAGGGGGTCGATTTCGCTGCTCGTGCAGTGTAGTGTCCGTTGGCAGCTCCCGGCAGCAAGCGGTTTCACTGCCCGCCCACCTAGAGCAAACGGGGGCAGCGGGTAATGCTGCAAGTGGTGACCCTGTTGTGGATGAACGGAGCCCATTGAGGGTGAACGGGGAAGCGGGGGGTAGCATTGTAGTGTGCCTCGGATGGCTGCGTGTTGAATGGGGGTGGTGGTGGTAGTGGAGGTGACTGTGATGTGGGCTGGTGATGAACCGCCCCTCGCTGCCCCCATTCATTCTCAATAACAAGCCTGCTTGTATTGTTACGCACATAGCAGGAAGTTGTCTCTTGTCAGTACAGGGTGGTCCAGATCAAATTCTGCAGATCCAGATCGTCTGGATGACTTTGATTTATGCGGGGACGATTCCAGTTCAGTGCGAGGATGATTCTTAGTGTTGTCGGTTCGCACGCTTCTCGATGGTCCGGCATTTTTCAGGTGATTTTCTATGTAATAAACTGAATAAGTTATAGCGCAATGAAAATTGCATAATTAGATCTGGACCACCCTATACATCAGACGTGTTGACGACTGGTGCCTAATCTGCTGTGATAGCATGCTGTACAGAAGAGCTCATCTTAACCTTTTGTCTTCACCCTTCAAGAATGTCTCTGAAACACAAATCTGATGCAAGTGCTGGTGCTACAGTAAAGAAGAGAAAAACCATCACCATTGAAAATAAAGTAGAAATAATAAAAAGGTGAAACTCCATCATTCATTGGCAGAGCACTTGGTTACATTTGATCAACAATAACATTTATTAAAATAATGTACCTGTTCTGACTTACATACAAATTTAACTTAAGTACAAACCTACAGTCCCTATCTTGTACGTAATCCGGGGACTGCCTGTATAGGATTCCTGCTGTGCAAGCATGTGTTATGTTATGTTAATCCAGCAACAGCCTTAGAGGTTGTCAGTGACGCAACAAACTTAAAAGGTCATGAAAAGGTTTCCTTTCTATCCAAATTTGCAGATTCAAAATATCACCTTAACATTTTTTTGTTCTTTTTCTACTGGCCTTCGACTTGTCCTGTGATTTTTCACTTTACATTTTGTCTCACTTTTTGGCTTTGGTAATGGTGTGGTGTCCTTCCGTGTTTCGAATGTTTTGATTTTGCCTTTTTCACCCAGTTACTTATTCTCGCTTGTCTCCTAGCAAAACACTTTTAATGTTAGGTAAGCCCATTTGACAGATGCTTATGTTCTTCAAGAGTCAATGAAAAATTTTAACGAAAATGTTTAGGAGATACAGTACATAGTCAGAAAAACAAGCAGGTGTCGTAACCATAAAGTCAAACTGATCTACTATTAAGCAACAACAACCACAACAGTTTATTTCTTGTGTAGCCCAAAATCACACAAGAAATGCCTTAACCAGCTCTGTTTTGTGACACCACCCAGCCTTAACTCCCTAAGAAAACAAGAAAAAACTGGAATCTTGCGAAAGGCAATTCAGAGAGAGAGAGAGACCCCTTTCAAATGTAAATTGGACGTGCAATGGGTGTCAAAAAATGGGGTACAACAAACAAAACAGAACACAAGTAATTCTCTTCACAGAGCAAGATGGCCAATCTGTCATTACCACCTCAGAAATACAACATAATATTACAAACTACAGATTATACCGTTCACTAAATCCAGAACGATCACATATGAGGATTCAGATTTGTTACAATACATCAAAAACAAAGTAGAAACTAATGAACACGAATGAAAAACAATGAGATCTATCCATCGGTTAAGTACCACAGCCAGATTGTAGTAAAGGAGTCAGACAAGCCAGACACAGTCAGAGTCCTGGAGATAAGCCGCCTCCCCCTACTGGCCACTCTGCATCCGGACCACAGCTGGGGCAGCCAATCAAATGAAAGGACCCTTCTACCCAAGGACTCCAGTGCTCCTTTATCTAAGTTCTCCATAGGTAGTCAAACAACTATGAACGTTAATCAAAAATCAAAGACCATAATGTCAAACAGAAGTTTATTCACCAGGAAAAGTTTTACTACACTTATCACTCATATAAACAAACAAAATGACATCATGGGATAATGCTATAAATGTACAAGTCTATCAGAGCAACAGCTAGTAAAAAATAAATGTAAAAAATGATATCTTGGGTTAAAAAAAAAAAAAGTTCTGAAACTGCCCAGAAAAGCCATGAATAATAAAAAAGACACCAATCACAACTGCTTATACTGAATTAAATCGGCCTTTAGCGACGCACTGAAAGCCAAGAGTTGAAGTCCAGTTAATTGTTGAATTTTATTTTGACACATTTCTACCTCCTATGCTATACCAGGGTGAGGATTATTATTATGCTTATTATTGTTCTTGAAATATTATCTATGTTGTTAGCTATAATTTTTTCATGATACATCGTCACCCATGTTACTACCCATGTGTTTATGCCATTCCCCATTCCAGTACAGGGTGTGCTCAAGCTAAACAATTAAACTGGCCATTTTTGGCCAGCCAGGCCTCTCAACACTCAAAGCAGCTTTCCCTTTGCCTAAGGATGAGAAGAAGACAGGCTTACATTTACTAAGTAATGTAAACTGCTGCCATTAATGGGCACAGGCTATTTTTTCTGGTCACTCCCTTTTCTATTCTTTCCTCTAAATTACTTTGCTCCACACTACAGCCGAGCAATTCCGACATTAGAGCTTTACAAAAGCACTGATGAATTATTTAGCGCAGGACTATAGTCCAGCGGTTTGTTCCTCCCAGGTATTCACACTTTCCCCAACATGCTGCAAGTGCTGCCAGTGTGGAAATGAGATCCTAAATACAGAAGAGTTGCTGACTGCCTAGCTGGGTTATCATTGTAGGTGCAATCAGTGGGATTAAAGAATGAGGAGTCTGTCAATAGTGAAGTTTTGTGAAGTCTTCCCAAGATGTCAGCTCAGTTGAAGAACATCTGCATCATTTTTCAAAACTGGAACATGAGGGTCAGTAAGGGCACAATGAGAGGGGTTGTGGAAGAAACAAGCATCTCCCTCAGGTTGGCAGGTGACTCAGAGAGCTCTTTATTGATCAACTTGTTGAGGAGTCCACAAAAACTGCTACATGGCCAGGGAAGCCCTGATATTTCTGTTTTATAACTAAATGGTCACTGAATGTGTAGATAAAGTATCCCAGTCCTAATCAAGAGTTCTAACTTCTATCCATTCATCCATCCATTATCCAACCTGCTATATCCTAACACAGGGTCACTGGGGTCTGCTGGAGCCAATCCCGGCCAACACAGGGCACACGCACACACACCAAGCACACAGTAGGGACAATTTAGGATCGTCAAAAATGCACCTAACCTGCATGTTCTCGGAATGTAGGAGGAAACCGGAGCAAACCCACGCAGACACGGGGAGAACATCCAAACTCCATGCAGGGAGGACCCGGGAAGTGAACACAGATCTCCTTACTGCGAGGCAGCAGCGCTACCACTGCACCACCATGCCACCCTCCTAATGTCTACTGACACCTAATCCTTATGATTGATAGTCACATTTAATGACCTTATGCCGTAAAAGAAATGAGAGCAAATGAGTAACTGTGAGATGAGTAAATGTTCTAGAAAGTTAATACAATTCTTTAAACTGTAACCTTTTAAACTACTTACCTCCTGTCCTCTGAGACACTCTATGGAGAAGCAATTATCCCAGATGGACGAGTGATTAGGCCATCGTGTTAAAAGGTCAGACCAGGCCAGGCCATCTTCTAGAGTGGGAAGGCAACATCCTTAACCAAACAACAGGAGAAACTATCCAGCATTACAGAAGCAGAAGATCTTAGGCGGTAACTGCAGTCCTTGAAAGTTTCACGGCTTCATTTCATTGAAGTGTTCATTTTATCATCATGTGAAGTCAAGATTTTTCCAAACCCTATTTATGACACGGTTTACTCTTACATTGATTTAAATAACTGTGTCTTTCACGGGGGGAGTTACATCCCATAGAGAAAAGTCAGAGTACTGAGAAAAAAAAAAAAAAAAAAAACCTAGACATCCATGGAGTGTTGCATTTAAAGAACAAGACTTTAGAGGTAACAGGGTTAAGTACCGTGCAGTCATACAACCCTGGCCTAATTTGGATTTATCAATTGCATGCATCAGTTCTTCTAAACCATACATAGACTTTTCACTTGCAATCCATTATTTTAGAATAATGAAGATAAAGATGGAGGTACAGTGGATTTGTGGCCAAGTATAACACTGCACATCCATACGTCCAGGTTCAGTTCCATATGTGGATGCTGTCATATGGGATCTCTGGACTGGTTTAGTAAGTTTCTTTTCATTGCCAAATGTACTGTGAATGCTGTGTCATCTTTAGTTAAGTCAGAAGTTTTCTTCTTGTTTGAATTCTGATGTGAATATCTATCTATCTATCTATCTATCTATCTATCTATCTATCTATCTATCTATCTATCTATCTATCTATCTATCTATCTATCTATCTATCTATCTATCTATCTATCTATCTATCTATTGTCAAGCTTAGGTCACAGAGTTACACAGAAGACTGGAAAAGGGATCAGGTTTCCAAGGTGCAAAATCTTTATTCCTGAATTGGCAGTTACAGACACAAAACTTTATTCAGAAGGGGTTTAGAAGTTCCACACTACTAAACTGGCCAGATTGTCACATAATCGTAATCCTGTTTAACCCTCAAATCAAGCATTTTATTCAAAGTCTATCTGCAGTTACCGTATTCTGTCCCTCCATACCAAATGACTTTTTTTTTTTTGTAAATGAGATTGCACTGCCATGCCACCCATGACATTCACTTTCTTTTTACTCCGTATAGCCCTTTATTTTTCTCTCTTAATCCAATGTCATGATCGTGGGATGCCAATGCCTATCCAGATGCCCTTTCAGCAAACTAGAATTAGCTCACAACATCCATCTCAGTGCATCCTCCTGTCCGCACTCACACTGGGACAATTCTGAGCCACCAAGTCCGCATACATCTGAATGTTAACTCTTTTCATTATGTACTCTGTGCAGGCTGAGGCTGAAGATCTGCCTCATTCAGACCACCTCTGTGTATTGCCTTGGCATCTCTTGGCAGAAGCCTCAAACGCTGGCCTTTCTGAGAACTTGTCTTCAATAAGTGCAGTGTAAAGATAGTGTGTCCCCCCGGCCATGGTCTTGAATTAAGAGCAGTAGGCTGGTGTGTTCCCTGCTGGCCTGAAGTGCTGCTTGGAGTCTCATGGGGAGGAAACGTGTCTCTGACAGCAGATCTCATATAAGCTGATAATGATGCTACAAAAACACTAAGAGCAGTAGGCTGACATTGGCATTTGCTCATTTCCTTTAGAAAATCTGCTACCAGCTCCCAGTTCTGATTCACTCACTCTGCCGCCCTTGGAAGCCTGAACTTAGCATTGCTGCTTTTATGTTTGCCTTTTATTTGAACCTAAATTTAGGAGTTCCTGGGAAGTCTAAAGAAGCTACAGCATAAGTGAGCCTGTTGAATTTTCTCTTACAGAATGATTTATAGCATATGCAAATGTAAAATAAAGAAATGGATGTTTGTGCCAACCAGCCTTTCCTATATTTGCTCCATAAAAGCCTTAGTTCCAGTCAGGTTCTTCATTTAAACTTTTAAACTCAGCCCCTTGTTTTAGACCTGGTGATGGGATCAAACAATAATGAAATAAAAAAAAAACACTCATTTTTATAATTACAGTACAATTTTTACTATTGCAATGGCGGATTATATAGCATGACAGTACGCTGTAATGTTTCTTACCTCAAAGACAGCCAAATTGCTTTATCACCACAACACCTTCCCTCAATCCTCGGCCCCAAGGCTTTCTTGAATGTCCTACTTCAATTATGGATAATTTGACAGACTATTATCTAATAAATGAGAGAAGTGTTTCAGCTTTCAAATGACATCACATACCTCTTTCCTTGTATTCCACAGTCTGTATTTTGTGGTCTCTAAGGAGCATTGCAGTGCCCCAAACACAACTACACAACTACACACACAATAGTCAAAGAGGTTTAATGGCAACAATGCCTTCCTTCAATAGGCTCTGTTTGGCTCCCTTGCCCACATCCGACTCCAACTCTGACTGAACTTTAAATCCCCAGAGTCAAGCGGAGGACTTACTTTTAAACCCAGACCCTGGAGTACTTCCGGTGTTCAATGCATTACCCCCGAGAAACACTTCCGGGTCAGGCAGGACCTCAATGGTACTTGCATTGTTAGTAATCCGCAGTTCCCCCTGCAGCCCCCACTGAACCCAGGCAGGGCAGACCCATGGGACCACAATGCCCATACTGGTAAGCCCTCCAGATGGAATGCTGCCACCCAGTATACGGGAGGATGCTCTTCTTACAGTAGGCACTCACCCAATATTGTGGCGACCTCGTCCCACCAGCCCAGGTGGTGTGTTCTTCTAAGATTGCTAGGATGCCAACCGCAGTGTAGCTGCTGTAGCAACACCTTCTTGTGCTCACATCCTGGTGTGACAAGGGGCTGTTCTCTGCTTCCCAGTTGTCTTACTTTGCATATGGCCACCTGGCTAGGTAAGGATGCAGTATGCCTGCTGCTCCCTCACAATATCTAATTTTTATTTATTTTTATTTGTAAAGACGTTTTAGAATCTTGAAACTATTGATGGTGTAATCTGAATACTCAGTATAATTTCTTTACCAGCTACCAGCTCTGTTCTGATAGAGTAAGATCTGCCCTTCAGAATTATCCATGGACCACTGGTCTTCAATAATGGACAGGCATGCTCTGGATACTTATTTGAAAACAGTAAAAGTGGAGAAAAATAATCTTGTTCTTTGTATTGCTTCAAAAGGGTAAAACTAAACATATTACTTATAGATATTTTATAGCAGTTTTTTCTGGGTGTTCCTGACACTTTCACTGACCCGTTTATAATGTTTGGAAGTTGTTTCTAATAACTATGGAAATAAGAATAACATTCAGAGTTTTTTTGGGTTTTTTTTTTTTTTTTTGAAAATGTTACTGAATTGAATGATTTTAAATACTTGGGATCAACAGTACAGAGTAATGGGGATTGTGGAAGAGAGATGAAAAAGAGAGTGCAGGCAGGGTGGAATGGGTGGAGAAGAATGTCAGGAGTAATCTGTGACAGATGGTTATCAGCAAGAGTGAAAGGGAAGATCTACAGGATGGTAGTGAGACCAGCTACGTTATATGGGTTGGAGACAGTGGCACTAAATCAAAAAACAGGAGATAGAGCTGGAGGTAGCAGAGTTAAAGATGCTAAGATTTGCACTGGGTGTGACGAGGATGGACAGGATTAGAAATGAGGACATTAGAGGGTCAGCTCAGGTTAAACGGTTGGCAGACAAGGTCAGAAAGGCGAGATTGCATTGGTTTGGACATGTGCAGAGGAGAGATGCTGGGTATATTGGGAGAAGGATGCTAAGGATAGAGCTGCCAGGGAAGAGGAAATGAGGAAGGCCTAAGAAAAGGTTTATGGATGTGGTGAGAGAGGACATGCAGGTGATGGGCGTAACAGAACAAGATGACGAGGACAAAAAGATATGGAAGAAGATGATCCACTGTGGCAACCCCTAATGGGACCAGCCGAAAGAATAATAATAATAATAATTCTTTGCATTTATATAGCACTTTTCTTACTACTCAAAGCACTCACAATTGCAGGTTATGGGCCTTGCTCAAGGGCCCAACAGAGCAGAGTCCCTTTTGGCATTTACGGGATTCAAACCGGCAACCTTCCGATTGCCAGTGCAGATCCCTAGCCTCAGAGCCAAGAAGAAGAAGATTCTGCTACAACATACATGTACAGCATGACTAATTCTCCAGGTGTACAAATTCTGAAAGAGAAATGTCTGACCTTTATGTTGAGGTAGAACATGAATATGGAGTGAAGCATGATGAAGTTATAGCCAATTAAATCAAAGTATCAAAAAACGGACAGAAATGAGGCCGAGTTTAAAGGGTCCATGACAGACTCGTTGATATGTGAACTCTTCGTTTTTCTCACGCTAGCTCTCTGTTGGCTGTTTAAATTATACAAAGGTGCCGACTGCCGCCATGACTTGTAGTGCACAAGAGACTCTTCATTTTATAGCATTTGTGTGCTTCATTTAATTGTGTTGCTTGTCAGTTTTTAGTTCTTTATTGTTTCTTTTTATTAACCACAAGTCAATTAAGCTTAAGTGGTAAATAACAAGGGACATGAGCTAATTAGTGAAATTGGTGCCATTTTCACCGGTATGTGTTCGTCATTAAGTAGGTACTTTTAATGAAACAGTTTAAAAAAACAAAAAAAAAGTCCTAAGGGGTCCTAATCCTCCCCACTTCATCTGCAGATTTTACCAGAAAAGTAAAATACAGAAGAGGAGGAATTTTGAACATAGCAGAATGCGAACAAGTACAAGCAGCAGAATGCTTAGTTGAATTACATGTTCCGTGCACCTAAAGAGTGTGGCCTCAGATTAACAAAAGCCCCCCAGGACCACCCTAATCTAAAAGAAAGTGATACTAAATCCCAGTTTCTCTTAATTTGACCTTGATTTACTTTGTTGGCCAGTGGTCTCTACCTCTGGTCCTGGAGGGCTGCAGTGGCTGCAGGTTTTCATTCTAACCCTTTTCTTAATTGGTGACCTGTTTTTGCTGCTAATTAACTCCATTTCCTTTCATTTTAATTGACTTGTTTTTTAAGATTAGTTCCCCTGAATTTCTTTATCATTCCTCTGAATTGCTTCATTTCTTTCTTTAAATGGCACCCAAACAGAAATAAAATGTGAAGTGAGTGAGAACACAACAGAAAACCAACTAAGTCAGGGCCTTCAACCCCGACCAATTTCATTCCAACCAGTTGCTTAATTAGGTGCAGAGTCTTGTTGTTAATTAAACTAATTCTTTAATTCCATGACTTGTTACTACGCTCATTTTGCAATAGCACACATTTCTGAATTTGTTGATTTTCTCTTTTCTAAGAGGACTGTTAATGTGCTCTTAGAAAAATGTTTGGTGACCTGAGGACCTTCATCTTTCGTTATTTTCAGATATTGTATGACGGACACAGTTTACTGGTCATGTTTTGGCTCCTTTTGTAATTTTCTTATTGTTTGGCTGCTAATTAAGGAACAAGAAATGATTGAGGGGTCTGAATCTTCAAGAACAAGTCAATTAAAATGAATTCAAAAGAAGTTAATTAGCAGCAAAAGAAGGTCACTAATTAAGAAAAGGTTTAGAATGAAAACCTGCAGCCACTGAGACCCTTCAGGACCAGAGTTGGGGACCCCTGTTGTAGGCCATGCTTTACCTGCCTCAGATCAAAGTCTTTGTGGTTTAGTGGCCTTTAAACCACCTTACTTTAGGTCCCATTCCCAGCTGTGGCTCACTGGGTGACTGGGAGTAAATTCAGTATATTTTTATATAGCACTCTTCACTGCGTGCAGGCACAGAATGCTCATATAGATACAAATACACATTTTACAAATGACTGATTACATATAGAGCACACATATAGAAACAGATTTGTTTAAAAAAGAAGGGTTAAAAACTGACTAACATAAGCAGTGTCTGTCTTTTAATTAACTCATGCTATGACCAGTTGACAACAGAGAAGAGGAAAACAAAAACTCCAGTTAGCAAAATCCATTGAGAAAAAAATAAAACCTCTAAAAGGTCCACAGAGAGTTAAAACATTCTTGGAGACCTCGCCCAACTGGCCACCCATCCCTTCTGGTTATTCTCCAGTCTGAGCTGGCCATCTCATTATGGTACTTCTACTCGTAGGATATGTTAGACTTGCTGACTACACTTGCTGATCTTGTTGTTGGTCTATGTTAGTTTATACCATTGCCGGTGTCACATTTACCATGTTCCATGCAGTCGTGCTCGCCTCTTATTTTAGTGTGATGTATGGAGGGGCCCGTGCTGTTCAAAGGGTCAACAGCTACAGTGAGTTCACCCACAGTCTCTGCCCTTTTTTCATTGTGGTATGTACACCATGAGACATCAGACAGACGACCTTCTCTTCTGTTTTAATTATTCTTTGTCACTGCCTCCTATGCATTGTACTTCCGGATGAGCATTCCCTTATTACCAGCTCTCACGCACACAGTTTCCACCTCTATGACTAAAGATAAATTCAAAAGTCGGAGTGAGTTGCAGACAACTTTTAGTGATGCCAGACTGCGATTCACTACGATAATGTAAATGAAGGTTATGGCAGAAAATTGCTGGAAAAGTTGCATAATGTGACATGGCTTTCATCTGCTGACAGAATCTTTAAATCCTATGATTCCAAGGCTCCCAGTCTCTCAGATGTTGAGTAGGGCAGTGGCATCGAATTGCAACAACAGGGCACTGAGAGTAGAAACTGAATAGAGTAGGGTCAGTAACGGTCCATAAGTATTTTACTGCTTCTTTTCTGCACAAATGTCTAACAAGCAGTGGTTAACATGCACTGGCATAGCTGGTAGGGTGGAGGGGGCAGTCCGCCCCGGATGGCACTTTTTAATAAACTTTAGTACTAGACTTTTTAGACCTTTTTGACAATTTTGTTTGATAGAGCTTTGGCAAACTAATGTGTTATCTATGTAAAAATGACACCATTTTTGATGTTTAACATATGTTACAAATACATATGTTGCAAAGTGGGCGGCACGGTGGTGCAGTGGGTAGCTCTGCTGCCTTGCAGTTGGGAGACCTGGGGACCTGGGTTCACTTCCTGGGTCCACCCTGCGTGGAGTTTGCATGTTCTCCCCGTGTCTGTGTGGGTTTCCTCCAGGCGCTCCGGTTTCCTCCCACAGTCCAAAGACATGCAGGTTAGGTGGATTGGTGATTCTAAATTGGCCCTAGTGTGTGCTTGGTGTGTGAGTGTGTTTGTGTGTGTCCTGGGGTGGGTTGGCACCCTGCCCGGGATTGGTTCCTGCCTTGTGCCCTGGGATTGGCTCCAGCAGACCCCCGTGACCCTGTGTTCGGATTCAGCAGGTTGGATAATGGATGGATGGATGGATGTTGCAAAGTTATACTGTATTTTACAAATGCAAATCTTGACCAGTTCACCGACTTACAACGACCGAAAACTCTTTCCACCGACTTACTCCAGCCAAAAGCAGTGAACCCTTCAGTCTCATATTTTATTATTATCTCAGTCTCAACATGAAGTGAACAAAAGAGAGTGGTGCTGCTTTCAGAAAAAAGAAAAAGGTGAGAGTGTTAGAAAAGAATGAAGTGGCATTATGTAAATATCTCAATCACGAGAGAAGCTTCTCCAAACTGAAGCTTATTAAAAATTATATAGGATCTTCATTGAGTACTTTGCGTTTAAGAAACCCAGCCATACTTTCCATAGAGCAGCAACGGACAAATAAAATCGACTTTGATAATATCGATGATTTTGCCAAAGTAAAAGCAATAAAAGTATTATTGTAGATTTATTGTTTGAATAGTTGTAGATTGTAGGTTTTAGATTGTAATTAAATTGTAACTTTAATTAGTATATAAAAAGTGTTTTCATATTTTGTATGATATGTAATATGTTTTATTTTGCAAGTGGGGATGAGGTGGCAAACTCAAAGACTGGCCTAGGTGACAAAAACTCCAGCCACGCCACTGTTAACATGCACAGATAATCAGTAGCTCTAGTCAGGGTATCCTGTGCTAAAGTAGTGAGTCTTCAAGCTGGATTTAGAAGCTGAGACCAAAGGGACATCTCTTACTGTATATAAGCAGGCAGAGCACTCCACAACTTTGAGGCCTTGTTGCTATTTGGTTAATCCTTGAATCTTTAGCAGGTTGGCATCTTGAGAAATTAATGTGTGTTCTGGTTTGTAAGTAATGATTAGTTCAGATAAATAAGCAGGGCCTTGGAAATTTAAGGCTTTATATACAAGAATTAGAAATCTGAATCAGTTAAGCTTAACTGGAAGCAGGTGTAACAACTTAAGAACAGGAGTTATGTGCTTGTGCTTTCTAGTTCTTGTAATGATTCTCCCGGCAACCTTCAGATTTCACTGAAACTTCATAAAGAATTTAGATTGAACAGCTTGTGAATAACTCTAAGTCATTTAACCTTTTTGTGCTTCAGCTCTAACACATACATACAGCATTCTTAAGGCTGCTTAATCCAGTTTAGGGTCATAGTGGGCCAGCCAGGAGCCCATTCCAGCAAGAACAAACCCTGAATAAGGTCAAAATATCTCTCGGGGCCCTCAACACCCACCCTCACACAGGACTAATCAAAAATCACCAATTAAACTAACCATGCACTTTTTTGGGATGTGAGAAGAAAACTCAGGCAGAAACCTGGAGGACACACATAGATGATGATTGTGCCTTCTGGACCTATGGCGCTAAGCATTGTACTGCCCTACAGATCCATGTGATATACCACATCTTAAAAACACATAACGTTTTCAAACCTGCTTAATATAATTCAGGATTGCAACACTCCTGCCAGTAATGTATGCAACACTGAAATCAGCCAGTGCATCGCAAGGGCCAACTCAAACAGGGGCACGCACAGCAGGCATATGTTTGGAATATGAGATGAAAACTGGAGCACCCAGATGAAATGGGAACAGAACAAGTTGGAACCTGAAAATAAAACTTTTATTATACGACACCCAGCAATTCCCATCTTGTAACCTTCAAGATACCCTCCGTGAGATGGAATACACTTATCCCAGTGCTTCTCCTATTCCTCTTAAAATATGCTGTACTCATCTTTTGTTACCATGTCTTGAGCCTTCTGTATTTTTTTTTTGTTTTTTTGCTGATTTCAATCACACTAGCTAATCCTCTTCCTCTTCAGTGTCTGTTTTAATTTCAGAAACAAAATAAGTCACAAGGTGTTAGATCTGGTGAATTTGCAGCATGCAAATCAACAACCACAATGTTTTTGCTCAAAAAGTCTTTGACCCCATCACATGGGCAGGTACGTTGTGTGACAGTTAAGGTCGCTCTCACTCCCTTAAACCCTCGGACACCACGCCAGACACCAGGTAAAAGTCCAAATATTGAATTTATTATAATAATAATGTGCACAAAGCACCCTCCACTCCACAAATCTCCAATATACAATATTCAAATAAACAATCCTCCACTCCCAGACACTTAGCCACCCTGCCTCCCAACTCAGCTCAAAGTCTGGGATTTCCCACTGTCCTTTTATAGTCCTTGACCCGGAAGTGCTTCTGAGCCCTCAGTCCATGTGATTATCCAGCACTTCCGGGTCAGGTAAAAACATCTCTTTTTCTTCAGCCCGGAAGTATATCATGTCTTCTGTTCCCGTGACTTGGAAATACTTCCCGGCTATACGGAAAATACAAATCCCTGGGCCTCCCTGCAGCAACTCCTGGCACCCCCCATGGTATCCAGCAGGGCTGTGCATTATAACTCCACTGTCCATGATTCCCTGCTGACATTCGGGGCACCTCCATGCTGCAAGGTGGGCTCCATCTGGAGGCCTGGGGGTATTGGCCGGGATGAATGGCCGGCCATATCTGACAGTTGTCAGTATGCTAAATCCAGTTTTGGTAGCGTAACTTCTTCGGTGTTTTTTTTGTTTTCCTGACGCTTTCCCGTAGACGTCTCAGCACTTCAGAGTAAAGTCACTGATTAACTGTCTGTTTATGGGGAACAAACACTTTATGATCAAACACATCAGTGTCAATAAACACAATCTACACTGTCTCTGGAAAGTCTGCCATGGGGGGCTTGGAGGAAAAAACGATTGTAGAATAAATGGCAGATCAACTCAGCACAATGCCACTCAGCGGACTGATTATCTAGACTCCTCTGCACATGATATTTAGTAGCATATTCAATAACCACACCCTACTCCTGTGCTGTTGACCCATTTCAGGACATTTTCAGTCCACCTTTCATATGGGTGCAAGATTTAGAAAACTGGATGCTTGAGGCAACAGCGCTACCAAGTGTACCCCCGTGTCTCCCTAAGCTATATTGTTTTATTTGTAAAGCACCTTCCAAAGTGTTCACAATGGAGGGGCTCTAAATAAAATTGCCTCAACATCACTCTGTGAAGTTCAGGTTGGCTCCACGTTCTTTGGCAGCATTTGAACCACGAACTGTCGATAACATGTCCAACAATGAGTCAGAAGGTTGGTGCAAAGTGCTCCAGTACTTTTATTCCACAAACAAACTCCAAACAAAGTGCAAATGTGTAGTACAGTCAGCAAATAATTAATAAAATCAGGTACTCCTCTGTCAGTTGATATGTCAATCGATGAATAATCCAAATGATAAAAAAAATCCCAAATAAAACCTTGCAGTCACCAGGTCCTTTCTTCCTGTCTCCCTCTCAAGACCAGTGTGTCTTCTCCACTTCGTTATCCTACAGGTAACTCAGTTGGTGGAGATGCCAGCAGCTGTCGTTCCCCTCCCTTGGACCACTCAGTGCCAGGTCTCCTTCCATCTTCCACCACTTCTGTGTCAGTATCTATGGGATCCCTGGGAGGGACACATCCATTGTACTTCACACACGCACAACTATCAGCAGTGGATGATCTACTCCTGGAGCATTGATCGCTCGCTCCTCTGTGGGACCACCAATGGCTCCGCCTCCTCTCCATCACGTTGGTGTGAGCACCTCGATGCAGTCTTCTCACACTCACAGTTCTCTCTCTGTCTCTTTCGTTCCCCCTTTTTCCTTCTCAGGCTTCTCTATACCATTTTAAAAGGGCACAGATGATTACACCGTCCATAGCGCTAATGAGCCAATCGACTAAATGCATGCTCAGCCAATCACCCCAATTCACACCCCAGAGTCACTTCGCCATTTTACTACATACACACCTACACCCCGCATAAGCCTATTTACTTTTTTAAGATGGCACAATCGTCACGAATCCTTCTACACCACACACTCCCACTGTGACACTGAGGATTGTCCCCTGTCCCGTTGAGTCACTTTCCAGGTCTTTCTTTGTCTACCCCTAACCACTGGACACCCCTCCCTTTCTCCATTTTTCTTTAACAGCACTACTATGAAATTATTTGCTTTTCTTTGATTTTGCTGTAGAATGTAAACAACATTATTATTTATAGCTGAAATTGTCTGCAGACAGCCAGCTGGGGCACCTGGCTTTTGGAACACTCGGATAATATAAAAATAAATGTTGGAAAAAACAGAAAAAAAAAGTCTTGTAAGACGGAGTATAGAAAGGACGTTACACATGGCTGTTTAGAAAAGGCAACACGAAGGAAGTCAAGGCACATTTTTTGATTTAAAACTGAATGCTTCAATATCATACTCAAAATTAAGGAATAAAACAATACAGCACTGATACAGAGTGGAGATGGTTGGCAGCAGGTGGCCTTTGACTTGGGGTTAATTTTACAAAGCTCTCTATGATTGAAACACCGAGGCCACACGGACCTCCACAAGCGGATGCAATGAGAAATCCATTTTAGTTCAGAATGAAATTTGGTGCAGTACAATATCTCTTCTGATTTATAGCTACTCACCCTCCCGGTGTCATCCCCCTGGGTTTTGATGGTCTGCAACCTCTAGCTATAGGTGAAGCTTGTCTTTGATAAATTAGGAGGATGGTGGGGAGTTGATGAAACTGCTCTTTGCAGTTTATCGTGTTTGACCAAACTTCAGACGCATAAAAAAAAGATTGGCCCACAGCGAAGCTTAAAAATTATATTATTCTCCATCATGATAGCAGCTTCTGTTCTGACAAGATATATCTTATTAGGCGACGGCGGCTGCGGGAATTCTGACGACACCATTCACTGAAGTTACTGAGGCGCTGCACAACTCTGGGAAAACTTCTCATTAACACAAAACCTAAAATGGGTTGTTGTTAAACTGCACATTGTAATAGAGAAACAAACATGTGCAATCCCAAAATTATAATAAACGGTGATTCCCGTGACTCTCATTAATAAGAGCTGCTCCATGCCAATATTCTCCTGTACTGCTTTTCAAGAAACTTTTAAACAAGGAGATTCTTCTTTATCATTCTCTTAACGCGACATTTCTTAAACTATGGGTCGAGGTCATGTTTGTGATGGGTCACCACATGACTATGCAGTAAAATTAGCCGAAACTATCCATCCATCCATCCATTTTCCAACCCGCTGAATCCAAACACAGGGTTACGGGGGTCTGCTGGAGCCAATCCCAGCCAACACAGGGCACAAGGCAGGAACCAATCCCAGGCAGGGTGCCAACCCACCGCAGGCCGAGACTATCCAAGCACAAATTTTGTGGTGAGTGTTGTACCTAACGCCCTCTGTTTAGTGAAGCATCTGTTGTAGTAGTATGCAAATCTACGTCATTGACGCATCACAGAAGTTATTTGTTTCTGTGGTACACAAATTTAATAAACTAGCCATACATTTAAAACAAATTTGTTATCTCTTGCCATATGTGTACCTACCTCATGTGCCTAAGCCTCTCTTGCCCGATGTCCCTACTCTCATGCATGTTCTCGTAAAGCCTCCTTCGTCAGACTCTGTCATTTTCAGGCACTTTTCCCACATATTTGAAGGCGACGCTCCTCTGCCTTTATTCTTCTTTGTGTGTTTCACACTTGCACTTCCTCTTTCGATGACATCACCAAAGTCAAACTGACCAATCATACCAAAGCCAAACTGGCCAGTCAGATTTCTGTGAGATACCAGGGACACACAGGTAGCGGTTTATTACATAGTAGATACTCCACATACAACCATATCCCCTTCTCACAACCAGAGAAACAATCAAACCGACTTCACTGACAAGGAAAGACACGCATATGAAAGGGGGAGAGAGGAGGGAATGACTCAGGTGAAGGTACTGCAGCACTAGTCTGAAATGTTGAAATGACTATAATTGACGTGGCACAAAAATGTGATGATTTTTAGGGTGTTATGATCTGCGAGTGAATAGGGTGGGTGCACGTATAGTGCTGTGGCAGTGTTGTATGCTAAAAGAAGTTTAAGTGGCCATGGACAACTGGTCAGTGCTTATTCACTTTTAGGGCATACATTGAATCTACGTATCTCTGAAGCAAAAGTGCATTAAGTTTGATATGCATAAGCATCTTGACACAATTTTAAATGTAATTCTAGTAGAAGTGTGAAGGACAAAATTGGACCACTGAGAACTGTAAGAACATCAAAAATATCAGACAGGTAGTAGACATTCAGAATGATGTTAGTTGATAGCATTAAACATTACAAACTCAGCTATTATTCAAAATGTATCCAATCACCTGTATAAACGAATAGTGCATTCATTTTTCACTCAGTTTATTAAACTGGCCTATATGAATTAAATACATTATTATTATTATTATTATTATTATTATTATTATTATTATTATTATAAGAAGAAGAAGAAGAATTTGTTACATGAAAAACAGAATATGTTGCAGTATTAGCAAACCCATTTAGGAAAACATATTGTTATAATAAAGGTGGGGCTCATTTGAATAGCATTCTTAAAGATAGTATATACTGTATGGTAAATAAACTCCATTTATCATTTTTTTGACTCTTTTGTTCTTTACCAGGTGCCATAAGATAACTGTCTAAATGAAGTGATTATTTATAGTACCTTTTTAAAAATCATCACAGTCTCATGTTGCTCCTTAACAGTTTATTTCTTTCAGCCTTACTAAAGCTTGCACTAGTAATACACCACAGTAATCTAGTCCAGGTTTTGACTGATATTTATTATTTTATTGCCCACATGTTTGCATTCCACTGTTCTCTTTTAGTAATATTAATGTGACATAAGTGCCTGTAAGGAAACAAAACATGTTTATCGTGTTGTTATTACACGGCCATTGTTATTTGTTTATTTATGGCTGCACTTTCATTACAATAACAATCCTCTTTTTGGGTTCCTGTATTCTACTGATTTTACTTTTTGGGTCCTCAGGTTAAAAAGATTAAAAACCTCTGCTCTAACAGACTTCTATAGTTCCAATAATGTATTTTTAATGTATACTCCTAGGTGTTACTGTCAAGCTTATTATACTGTAGATTAGCACTCCGTATCTGTATGCTGTTAAATGCTTATCTAGCAAGCTTTCGTAGTTGGGTAATGGACCTTTTCAGAAGGATGCTGTACACTTTCATCTACAAGTACTACTGTATGTGGCTCTTACAACCCTCATGAAGTCATGCATGTTGATATACACCTGAACGTGGCCCATGTCTTCTTTTATATTTGAGCATAACAACCTCTTATAGAGGGGTGACCAGATTCCCTCAGAATGGGACAATGCTGGCTAATTGGGGAGAGCTGTCTCAGTGTCAGTTGGTTGTCTTATAATGACTCATAGTTGTAATTACGCTTCCTTCCCCCATTATTTAAGAATTTTCGCAGGGTTTAGCTCTTAGCTGACAACAAAATCTGGACCTTTCTTATTGGTTGTTCTCCACAACACAACAGATCTTTTTAAGTGATAAATTCAGTTAAGTCCCCTTTCCTACTGTTGATGGTCATTTCTGTCAGCCATTTAACATCCATCCATCCAACCATTTTCCAACCCGCTGAATCTGAACACAGAGTCACGGGGGTCTGTTGGAGCCAATCCCAGCCAACACAGGGCACTAGGCAGGAACCAATCCCGGGCAGGGCACCAACCCACCACAGGACACACACACACACACACTAGGGCCAATTTAGAATTGCCAATGTACCTAACCTCCATGTCTTTGGACTGTGGGAGGAAACCGGAGCACCAGGAGGAAACCCACGCAGACACGGGAAGAACAAGCAAACTCTGCGCAGGGAGGACCCGGGAAACAAACCCAGGTCTCCTTACTGCGAGGCAGCAGTGCTACCACTGCGCCACCCATTTAACATCTCCATTGATATACGTGTAACCTTACATAGATTATACTATTTACTCTTGATTCTCTTCTAGCATTTTGTGTTTTGTAGTGTTTTATTCCTGCTTGTTTCTTATTCTGATTCAGAACTTTGTGTTTCCTATAATAAATTATTATTTGGTGTTTCTATCCAGTGTTAGTAATTTGTTCTTTTCATGTACTATTATTGTATTTGTACCCATCTGAATATACATGAAGCACTTTAAGCATGGAAAAGACCCAATACAAATGAAATGCATTATTATTATTATTATTATTATTATTATTATTATTATTATTATTATTATTATTATTATTATTATTATTATTAAAATACTTACCCATATCCTTCACCAACATTAAGACTGGTTGCACATATGACAATGTTGCAGCAATCACAATCCCCATGTAACCTGACAGACCTTGAGCAGTTTGTATAATTGTATATTGTATAGTTTGTATATTGTGAATTTCCCATTGGGATTAATAAAGTATCTATCTATCTATCTATCTATCTATCTATCTATCTATCTATCTATCTATCTATCTATCTATCTATCTATCTAAAGAAGAATCATCAATCTGTAGTGATGAAGAAGAAGCTGAACCAGAAGGTGAAGCTCTCGATTTATCAGTTGATCTGTGTTAGTACCTTTTCCTTTGGTCAGGAGCTTTGGGTAATGACCGAAAGAATAAGATCACGGGTACAAGCGGAGCTTTTTCTTCAAAGGGTGGCTGGGCTCTCGCTTAGAGATACAGGTGAGAAACACAGAGAGGCTTGGAGTGGAGCTGTGACCCTCTGCATTGAGAGGAGCCAATTCAAGTGGTTTGGACATCTGACACGGACCTCCTTGAAGAGGTTTTATGGGCTCAACTAGATGGGAGGAGAACCCGGGTAAGACCCAGGGCTGTTGGTAGGATTATTTCTCCCAGATGGTCTGGGAATGCCTTGGGATCCCACAATATGTGCTGGTAAGTGTAGCCAGTGAATGGGACATGTGAGCCTCACTGCTAAAACTGTTGTTCCTATTATTCTCAAAGTAAATGAATGAATTTTACATAACAATTTACAGATGTTTTTAGAAAAGGGTGCTTTAAGGTGGCCGGCCCCTAGTGATTGGATTAAGCATGTTTGAGAATGTTATGTTATGTTATGTTATGTTATGTTTCAAAGTCAATGGCTGAGGTGACTCCTAGTAAATGGCAGTGTTGTATCATCTGACTTTTAACAAATTAACATTAACTATTAACAAATTTACCACCATGACATCTGGGCCATCTGTTCATTATGACCTCATTAGATGCGTATTTTTTCATTTTGTATATAACAGTCATCCCCTCATTTTCCTTCCACTATCCATAATTGCATCTGACTACTCTCAATTCCCACCCCTCTATGGATTATAATTTTGGGTTTTTATGATTTGTAATTTAAAGCAAGCTTCTTGTAAACGTGCAAGGTACAGATCATACTGGCACGTAACTATTGGCGAAACCCAGTATGAAGAAGTGCCCCCTGCTGGTCCAGCAAAAATACTGCCAATTCAATTACCAAGCAGCACATCTATTGCAAATTTAATGTACCTGGAGGGCCCTAATTTCTGACTGCCCTGGGGTGAAAAGAAATGAAGTAACATCCCTATACCAGTTACTATCTAATCACTTGAAAATCAAGCTACAGCCATTTTTAATGATTGAACCAAGTGCAATTACATGCCTATTTATGGTGTGCAGGCAAAGCTTTCAATTTTCAGAATTGCTGTAAAGACTGTGATAAGAGTTGACTAGAAAAAAAAGATGCAGTGTTTGCAGCTCTTGTTTGCCTTTCTCATGTCTATTTTCCTCTCATCTCTTTCTGATAAGGTCACCCGGCTCTGTCACCCCTGGTAACAAACTCTATTTACTGTCAACAGCCCGGCTATTACTGATAGAATGCAGCCTGCCACAGACAAGGCACCCGAGTAGGGCCTGGGGAACAATTGAATTTGTCTTCTCACCAAGAGTTTGAAGAATGGAATTGGGACTGAAAATGTAAGTTCATGTTTAGGAGAATGTTTAGTTCAGGTGCTACCAAATATATTCAAAAAAGGCCTACTTAAAGAGTCTTCCAGGGTCTTGTTGCTTTTGATTGACTGAATAAATCAAATCTGTCCAAATGTCTCACCATTTATTGGACAAAAAAGTCAAGATAGATAGATAGATAGATAGATAGATAGATAGATAGATAGATAGATAGATAGATAGATAGATAGATAGATAGATAGATAGATAGATAGATAGATAGATAGATAGATAGATAGATAGATTTGGATCTATAGGTTTGGATTCTTTATCCCCTGATACTCTAAATGGCAGCATCCCAGGGTTAGGATTCCCCATGCACAGAGCATGCTGAGACTTGTAATCCCATGGGGCAGCAATGTTGGATTCCATAGGTGCTGCCAGAAGGATTAGTCCTCCCTATTTTCAGAGACTTCCGTTTGACTTGGAAGTGCTTCCAGCAGGCAATGCCCAGGCACAGGAAGTGCTTCCTGGTCACAGATAAAGAAGCTGCTCATCCTCATCCAAGTGAGTCAAAGTTAGGAGGCAGAGGACAACACTTGCTTGGGGGGAAGAGGAGTAGGATGGGGAGGGAGGAAAAATTTATTGTGTGCTGTGCTGTGTTATACAGAGGATTCTAGAAGGGCTTCTGAGGTACTGGAAAAAATAAAAATCAGCGTTTCTCAACCTTTAAGTATTTGCGACCCGAGTTTTCATAACAGTTTTAATCAAGCCACTACCTAAAGTTTTTTTGAAAGGAGCCAATTAATACCAATTTGTTCTTTTTTAATTAATGATATATCAAAGATGCATATTTTATTATACCTACTTAACTTTTATCGACATTTATCTAACTCTATATTTATTTTTCTAGTATCAGAATGTAGTTTAAGTTAATTTGTTTTGGTTTCAATAGATGTATTTTTCATATTTTTGATTCTTGTTTTCTTTTTTTTACATCATTGCGCCCCCCCCCCCCCAGGGGGGCCTGCCCCACAGATTGAGAACCACTGCTCTATCTGAACCTGTGACTGTGTGCATGATATCTGAGTGCAGGGTTTCACGATAGATAGATAGATAGATAGATAGATAGATAGATAGATAGATAGATAGATAGATAGATAGATAGATAGATAGATAGATAGATAGATAGATAGATAGATAGATAGATAGATAGATAGATAGATAGATAGATGTGAAATGCACTATACAATAGATAGATAGATAGATAGATAGATAGATAGATAGATAGATAGATAGATAGATAGATAGATAGATAGATAGATAGATAGATAGAT
The DNA here is from genome assembly GCF_900747795.2 of Erpetoichthys calabaricus. Taxonomy (NCBI): domain Eukaryota; kingdom Metazoa; phylum Chordata; class Cladistia; order Polypteriformes; family Polypteridae; genus Erpetoichthys; species Erpetoichthys calabaricus. Next base: position 170,443,331 of record NC_041402.2, on the reverse strand, counting down.
AGATAGATAGATAGATAGATAGATAGATAGATAGATGCACCCTGTCTCACAGGCATAGGCTCCAGAACCTTATTTGGAGTATGACAAGCTGTTAACTATAATGTTTTGCAAAATTACACTTTTACTAAATTAAATATTACAGGGATAATAAAAAGCAGTAAAATAAATGAGAACCAAAGCCCTGGTTCCTCTCCAGGCCTATCTACTGTAAATAGGAATTAACCTTCCTAGTACAGCATATTGAATGCCTAGAGCAGTTCGTCAGGAAGGGCACCACAATAAATTGCCCCCCTTTACCTTTTGCACCTCTTACTGACACCCAACTACTCTTTTCCTCCCACCAGTCTAGCACTGACCCTCTTAAACCTCCTAACTTAAAATGAACTTAAGATGGCCTTTAAGCCATTGATTGTTTTTAAATGGTACTTTATTAGGTTGTGTGGTTCCTTGTAGATCCATTGTTTGACGAAGAACCATTTCATTCTGTGAAGCGTTCGTTGCATGTAAAATTGATACTTTAATGTCGTTCTGAATATGAGAATAAGAAGGACATGTTTAATGTATTGTAGGCTATCTAGCATGATTATTTGCTCAAAGGATTAAATGTGGATTCTTTTTTCCCAGACCCTAGAGTACTTCCGGTGCTAGGACATAGCCCAATGGAAATACTTCCAGGTCAAACGGAAGTCCCATAAAGCAGGGAAGAAGAATCCCTGTAGCATCTCCTAGTGGCCCCCCTGAACCCAACACAGCTGTTCTTGAGGATTACAGCATTCAGAGTGTCTTGTGGGTATATGCACAGGTACAACCACCATTGCTTGACGAAGAACCATTTAATTCTGTGAAGCATTTCTTGCAGGTAAAATTGATACATTAACGTAGTTCTTAAAATGAGAATAAGATGGACATGTTTAATGTATTGTAGGCTACCTAGTCTGACAGATGGCCGGGAGACCGGGGGAGAAGACATGGTCAAAACAATACCTTCCCCGGTACACAACAAGGCAAACCCCTCTGGATTGCATTGGGGCCACAGCCTTGGAGCTTGGAAGCTCAACCCTGCTGGGGTCCGTGGTCACCACCAGGGGTCGCCTGGTCAGTTCCGGAGCCCTGGACTGCAGCACTTCCACCACACTTGAAAGTTCGGCCAAGAGAGTATCCGGGTGCACCGAGAGTACGTCCGGGTGCCCATGCAGCACTTCTGCCACACCAGGAAGTGCTACTGGATAATCGTCAGAATGCTTCTGGGTACAGTATAAAGGAGGCCTCCTCACTCCATTCAAAAAGCCTGAGTTGGGAGGAGGAGGACTAAGCTTGCGTGAGAGGAGTGGAGGCAGCAGAAAAAGCGAAAGAAAAGACAAAGAAGAAAGGTAGAAAGAAGGGACTGAGTTATTGGTAGCAGATTTGTGTGTTGTGTGCAGTGTAAAGAAAAAAGAAAGGCAAATAAAAACCATGTGTCCTAGGACTTGTGTCACTGTGCCTGTCTGTGCCAGGTCTGATTTCCACACTGGAACGATACTAAGAGATCAAGAAAACCCAAACTTAGCTTGTGTTACTGCATGCAGTGAGAGTCTCTTTAAAGACAAAAATCAATTGGCATATGTCACAAATCTGTTATGATCTTTTTTGTGGTAATTTATGGAGCCTGTCATGGATCGTTCCGGAACCTTCTTATGAATGTTTCTTTTGGGAACCAAAAAAGGTTCACCTATTGCATCAACATGAAGAACCACTTGTGTGCTTTCATTTTTAAGAGTGAAGAATCCCATCCAGTGATACCCCCAGGATTAGCTTTAATAGTCCATAACCCCTGGCGGCCATCACTTTAGATGTTGAAATAGCGGCCATCCTCAACATTTAACTGAAGGGTGTAAGCATCCCTCAAGTATCCCAACCATCCTAGAAAAAAGCAGAGGCCTCCCAGATTGTGAAGAACCCCCTCACTGCTGAAGCTTGTCTGACTCCATTAACCACAGTCCTTCCATTATATTCTCGTGCCTCAGGTACCGAGATCTGGGACTTGTTCTACAATTAAGAATCCCATCATTCCACAGCAGTGATGGCTCAGCCTGTATTCCCTGTAGTGTGTTGTGCAGGACTGCCTAAAACCCAAGACCTAACAGGATCACACAGTACAACGGACATATTAAAATGTTTAATGGGCCTTGATCACGCAGGGCAGGGTCACAGAGCAGCTGGAGCGTACCCCAGAAGTCATAGGACGCCAGGCAGGAACAACACCCGGACACGGTACCAGTTGTTTTATAAGGCGTTTCAAATATACTTCATCTTGATCAGTTATAAACAAATGAAAAGAGAAATAATCTCAAAGCATTTCTCTCTTTGTGTACTCGTCTCCGATGCCCACATTCCAAAACTTGTTCATTTTTCTAATAAAAAAAATGAATTCCTAAAGATGAATGTGTTAAGTCAGTTTTATTTCTTATCATTCTATTAATAAGAACTCCACGGAAATCACGGATAGCATCTGCTGCATAAATTACATCTGTTATTCCCCGAATTTATGGTATACTTATTCAAGTGCAAAAATACATTTTTAATAAAACGCAAGTTTGATTCACACAGGTGTATACATCATGTTTCCATCTGTTAGATTTAACTTTAAAAAGGTTAATTAAATTAAAGTAGCCTGAAGAAAATGCCTGGATCGTGGGTGATTAAATTAAATCTGTCTGTCTCTCGACTCCTCACTGTTTGCTAAAAATAATATTATAAGTTAATTAATTTGTAAAATAAATAAAACATTAAATTCATTGAGTTTTGAATAATAAATTAATTAAATACTAATTAAAAATAAGTCCAGAGAAGCTTATTATCACCATGAAAAAAAATAAAATAAAATGAAAACAAAACAGCATGCGCCTTTCTGCCTCGCTCCATCTCTCCTGCTTTGCAGTCCCTCTGGGCTTGTTCTCCTTTTTCTGCCGCCATGTTCTTTGGGTTTCTCTTTACTACTTATTGATTTATCTTTTTATCTTTGGTTTAACTCTCATTTTCTATTTTTTTGTTTTTTTCTTTTATTGCATTGAGGTGGCACAACAGTTCAGTGGTTAGCACCATTAGGTGGGAAGAGTGGAGGTGGCCTAGCGCTTGGATTTTCAATTAAACAGGGTGGTGGCTGCAGAGTGGGACTCAGTGGCAGGGACAGGCAGACTGGTCACCATGCAGCCAAATATAAAGAGGTCCTTGGAGAAGACCTTCTTCAGAGTGCACACAACTTCAGACTGGGGTGACGGTTCAACCTTCAGCGTGACAAATGACTCACGGCACACGGGCCAAGGCTACACTGGATCACATCTCTGACTGTCCATGAGTGCTCCAACAAGAATATTTTTGGAGAGACCTGAAGATGGCAAGTTAAATATATCTCCCATCTAATCTAGTGGAGCTTTAGAAAGTCTGCCAGGAAGACAGGGCCATCTGAACATATGGGCACAATGGGCACCAGCTGGGGGCTCCAGGAGCAGAGGGGTCCACAATGTTTCTGATGCCTATGTATGTTTCTGTATTGCTATCCATACTGGGGCCCCAGTGCACTACTTTGCCCAGGGGGGTGTCTATGATGCTTATAAGATGGCCCATGGGATAAACCACTCAAATCCAGATGTGCAAAGCTTGTAGAGGCTTACCCAAGAAGACTCAAAGCTGTAACTGGTGCCAATAGGGGCTTCTACAAAGTACTGAAATAAGGGTATGAAAACTTATAGGAATGAGAGATTTTAGCTTTTCATTTTTAATATATCTGCAACCCTTCCTGGAGACATGTTGGCATTATGGATTACTGAGTGTAGATTGATTGATGGGCATAAATGACAAATATGGAAATTAAATCTTCAGTACAATAAAGTGTGCAGAACATTACGGAGACTGAACGCTTTCTGAAGTCACTGTATTCTTGTCATTGACGTGACCTGCTAGTTTTGCTTTGCTCTCATTGCTCCAACTCCCCTTCGAAGTCATCTTCTCGACTTCATCTTGCCTGAACCTTATTAAGCTGAGGCGCCACTCGTGTCTCCATTTTGAAGCCTCCACCAAGTTGACAAGCATCAGCTGCCCTGCCCTCTTGCATTCAGAGTTCCTCCAAGTGCTCATCGCCTAATGACCTATTAGTGCCTTCATCACGGCTGTTGTAATTACACCACTTGGGGTTGGGGTTGGGGGGACGTTGCCACCTTCTTGCACATCTCCTGCAGTTGTGTGGCAGCCCCAGTTTAACAAAAAGCAAGTGAAGCAAATTAAAAACTAATCCGAGGAGTGTTGAGTGGGTGACTAGCAAGGCAAGAACTTTGACACTCTCTGCAGAGAGTGACAAGTGGTGGCAGGAGGGGCATCAACTGTGCCAAGTCACTGGCACCAATTATATATATTCATCTATCCAAAGCACTTGGCGCAATTAGCAGATCAAAGACTTTATAGGAATAGAAAGACTCATTTCCAGTACAACCGGTTTGATGAAGCAACACTTTTTCGTTTTTCTTTCCACAGATAAAGATGAATGCTTTAGTACACTGCAATCCGATTTTATTTCCATGCAGCGCACAGGCATCCTGGCTGCCTGAAAGGAAGTTCTTTATTTAAATAAGAAAAGACTGTGAGAGAGCAATCTGCGTGGCACCCATGACTCTACCTCAAACTTATTTTCTGAAATAAGGTTAAATTTCATATTATTTCTTGACAAAAACCAATTCCGTCTCTGTTAGCTCCAGTACTACAAGCCTCAGTGCCAAAAACAATAACGCAGTGACAGACAATTTTCTGTGTGAAGCGAGGGTGTCTCTCAAGGGAGCCTGTTCCAGCATTCGCATGGACGGCTTGCAGTATGTAATTTAGAGGGCATAAATTGCAGGACACAGTGCAGTTGGCAGTCATTCCCTGCCAGAGCCTGGAAGTCAAAGCTGATCATCCGTGTTAAAAAGAAAAAAAACATTCCCCTCCACTATGGGGCCAAGAAGTCCATAGATATATGGATAATCCTCAGAAGAAGGTGAAGATCTGGGGAAGCTACTACTTGGTATATTGGAGCTTACATGATCTGTCAATGATGAAAGTAGACTGATGTTTAAACTGGGTTGCAAATATTATGATCCAGTTTCCTTTCTATATTTTCTTTCCAGATTGCATTTTGCACAATAATTTTCATTTGTTACAGCTTTTTTGGGTCACTCAGTTCATTTTTAATGTTAATTTTGTAGTACTGAAGTTACTTTTCAGTGGATCTGAATGAAGTCATTGGGCGCGTTTGTCAAATTTGCTGATTGATTTTGCTCATGTCATCACCGGACTGTGTCAGTTGAAAACAATGAAAATTGCTGGGCATGTCAAATTTAAAGACAATGTGCCTACTTTCCCATAGAGTCAGCCAATAGCATGCTGCGTGATGGAGCTGATGCTGTATAAAAGGTGTGAAAACTGGTCCGAACACCATCAGACAGACACCAGCACAAGTACAAAACACACGTTTATTCACAATTTAACCCCTCACAGCACACAGTGCTTCCAGCACCAAACAACCCCAACCACGGGCCTCTCCAACGTCTGTGGGCCTCCTTTCTTCATACTGTCGCTGGAGCGTCGTCCACCTCCAGCTCCCGACTCCCGACTGTAGGAAGGTGTTCCCCTTTATAGTCACCCGGATGTGCCCCAGGTGCTCGCTAATGTTCTTCCGGTGGCACTTTCTGGTGTGGCGGAAGTGCAGCATGAGCACCTGGAAGCACTCCGGGCGTTGCCAGAAGGTCTTTCCTCCACCTTCCCAGGTGTGACAGAAGTGTAGATATCCCGGGCTTCGTGAGGCTTGGGGTGCCCCCTGGCAGTAGCCACAGGCCCCCACGGGTTTGAGCCTCCCTGCTACTTCCCCATGGTCCCCTTGCTGTCCAGGGTGGTTGCCCCCTCTTGGCCTGGGGGACATACAGATCTTCTTCCAGGCGTCCCAGCTGGGTTGCCCCTCCCAGCCTCCTGCCACAAGGGTTAACAGGTATTGTGTCACAATTTTGGCCTTTTTATCTTTTTACCATTTTGCCATTGTATGGAAAACATTAAACATCAGGCAGACAAGCCTCTTTTGTGTTTGTAAGGTCCAAAATACCTGTGTTTCATATTCCTCACCGCTGCATTATATACGTTATACTTCTGGATGAGTGTTCATTGGTTGTCAGCTCTCATGCACACAGAGCCTGTGCCTACGACTAAAGACAAAATCAAACCATCCCTAGCCCTTAGCATCCTGATTTTGCAGCCATATCTGACAACAGTTCCACAGCAAGAGATCTCATTAGATGTTGCATGCAAACGTGGCAACAGTTACTGGAGCTTGTCCTTGCCATGATCTCCCATTGTCCTCAGTGATTAGATAGATAGATAGATAGATAGATAGATAGATAGATAGATAGATAGATAGATAGATAGATAGATAGATAGATAGATAGATAGATAGATAGATAGATAGATAGATAGATAGATAGATAGATAGATAGATAGATAGATAGATAGATAGATTAGGAAGCATAGGTATTTGAACATCTCCACCCCGTCGAAGGTATAGAGGAACCAGTGACTCTTGATGGTTCCTCCACCAGGGGTTGTGGCTATGTAGTTGGCCTTGCCCTCATCGATTAGTAGGCCGGCCTGTGCTGACTCTCCCTCCAGCTGGCTGAAGCTTTCCTTAACCACTTTCTGGATTAAAGGAAGTAGGAGATTTTTGTTTTCCTCTCTTCTGTGTCAGCTAGTCAAACAATCACATTCAGGAATCAGGAATTTCATCTCCATTCTAAATCAACGGAAATCGCTATGGACTATTTGATTTGCTTTTGTATCATTTCATTAACATTAATAACATCAAACTGTTTCTGCTCAATGGGTTTTCATGTAAATATGCGTAGGTAAAATGTAGATACAATTGTACATATATATACTGTATATATACAGTATACTGTATATATAGATAGACAAAACAAAACACACCCACACACCAAGCACACAATTTAGAATCGCCAATCCACCTAACCTGCATGTCTTTGGACTGTGGGAGGAAACCGGAGCACCCGGAGGAAACCCACGCAGACACGGGGAGAACATGCAAACTCCACGCAGGGAGGACCCAGGAAGCAAACCTGGATATCCTAACTGCGAGGCACTGTACATATATTGAATATTGAAATTTTTTTATTATATTTTGCTTAAAGTTTCCCCATTTATAATCAGGTATGCTTTGTATTTTTAACTCACTCAATAAGGTGGATTTTAATTTAATTGAACTGAATAATGTGAGCTGCTGTTTCATAAATATTCACTTATTGCAGGACATCATTTCTTAAACAAAAAACCCTGGGCAGGGTGCCAGCCCCCCCGCAGGGCACACACACACACACTAGGGCCAATTTAGAATAACCAATGCACCTAACCTGCATGGCTTTGTACTGTGGGAGGAAACCCACACAGACACGGGGAGAACATGCAAACTCCACGCAGGGAGGACCTTTACTGCAAGGCAGCAGCGCTACCACCGTGCCACCGTGCCACCCCGCCCCCATATATACAGTGTCTAATTCAAAATATACACAATAATAAACTGTAAACTAAAATTTTTATTTTTCAAAATGAAACAAAACAAAAATAAGACGGAGGGATGTTGGAGGCCCTGGTTCAGCTGCACCATTTGCAGTTTTGCACCAAATAGTACATGATAAATCCGGCAATGGCAAATTTCTGTGGTGCCCCCTTTCCCTTGATGTCCTAAGCATGTGCTTGTTCTGCTTCATCGTGATTCTAGCCCTTCACACTCACCTTTAAATATTACCTTCTTAGTGTAGGCACTTGTCCGAAGATCTGGTTTGGCTATATTCCCTGACTACAAGTCTAGCTTCTTTGTCTTTAGTATATGTATTTGGCTGTCACTCACCTTCTCTATGTGCTGACTTTCCTGCCTACCGGTAGTTGTGTCTCTGTCTACTATTCTAGAGACCACTGATCTGACATTGGTCACTGCTCTTAACCTTTTGACTCTGTCTGCCAAGAGCATCAGAAGTAGGGGATCTGAATTGGGATATCTTTGTGTCATGCACAGAAACCAAGTTGCAAAAGCACTTCTAATAATGCCCACTAGAGAGGGAAATCACCATCAAACCCCAGCTAGTGATAAGGGCAAAACAGTTTATGACACAAAAAAATCTCTAATCACGTTAAGCTCCTTAGAGCACATTAAGCAAAACAGAGTTGCTAGTAAGGCCAATCCATACATCCATATCCTAACTACAGGGTCATGGGGGTCTGCTGGAGCCAATCCCAGACAACACAGGGTGCAAGGCAGCAAACAAATCCCTGGGCAGGGCGCCAGCCCACCGCAGAGCACACACACCCACACACCAAGCACACCCATCCATCCATCCATTTTCCAACCCGCTGAATCCGAACACAGGGTAACGGGGGTCTGCTGGAGCCAATCCCAGTCAACACAGGGCACAAGGCAGGAACCAATCCCGGGCAGGGTGCCAACCCACTGCAGGACACACACACAAACACACCCACACACTAAGCGCACATTAGGACTAATTTAGAATCGCCAATGCATCTAACCTGCATGTCTTTGGACTGTGGGAGGAAACCGGAGCACCTGAAGGAAACCCACGCAGACATGGGGAGAACATGCAAACTCCACATAGGGAGGACCGGGATGCGAACCCGGGTCTCCTAACTGCAAGGCAGCAGCGCTACCCACTGCGCCACCGTGCCGCCCCTAAAGCCAATCCAAGGTGAACAAATCCCAGAATAGATACCCAAGGCAAGGTCAAAAACAGAGCAAACAGGTCAAAAACCCAGTAATTTACAAAAAGTGCACTCAGTAGACCGAGGTACATTCAAACTGAACCACCAGGAATTGTGGGAGACCCTCCAGATTCATAGGGCAGAAGGCAGTGCTTGGCAGTGATTGGCAGGTCCAAAACACATGAGACATAACACAGGCAGATTACATACATGAACAACATCAAAAATAAAGATTAACACATCAACATAAAACACAGAATCTAAAACGAATTCAAGAGAACATAAAACATGAATCTGAACTCCAGCGAGGGGAGGAACCCTGGCTGAGACATAACACTTTGAGCCACAATAATAAGACATGATGAATGGTTTGTTGGGAGTTCATTAATACAAAATGTCATTTTAAAATACTTTTAAAAATGTAGATTTATGTCCTTCTCTCATGAGGATCAGGGTAGCCAGTCTCTTGATTAATATGATCAATGGGGACACTCAAAGAATTGATCAGAGGTGGCCCATTACTTCCTGTAGTATCAGACAGAATCTGAATTGATTTTAGAATCCCAGATGGATACTCTGACAATTCTTTGAGATGGATTTAGATTGTTTCACTAGTGGGCCATCATTGCTATAGTACAACTAATTCAGTTATAAACTGAGTGTTGGGATTGGAGTTAATATCTCTAACATTTTTCAGATTACTGCTCATGTGAACTAACATTGAATTGATATTTATTCAATTATTACCCCCTCCCTGATGTAGTAATTTTTAGGTATAGATTAGGAATTTGTCTCCCAGTTAGTGTTAAAATGACCCTGATCAGAAAATGTTAAATTCATCTCCAAAGGCTCATCACCTGAGTTAACTGGACGACCTACCAAAACAGAAGGTGAGTCGATTGTTAAACGGCTGTCCTACCTGAATGCCATCTACAGAAAAGGAAGTCATTTAACACTAATGGACGGTCGAGATGTGGTGGTCCTGCTTTTACTGATAAAGAGATTCCCAAAGAAATGTGCACAATTGATTTCAAAAGATGCCATAACTCCTCAATATTAAGATTAATAACTCTTGAATAACACATGCAAATTAATCCTCAGGGACCGAAGCTGAATTTAGTCCCTGGGGAATCGTTACATTCAAGCTATTGGAATGATCTGCTAATGAAGATAATGAATACATTTCTGTAAACCATTCTCCACACTGCGTTAAGATTATCCTTGGAGATAGGTGCAGAATTGATCTCTTGGGGATCATTGCCTCCATGATTTTCAAATACAAAGTGATGAATGGCTCTTTGGCATGCTGTTACATGCTAATTTGGTCGTGAGGTGGTCTTTAATGAACCTTGCTGGACTCAGTTATCCACCTGTTTTTGTGTTAAAGTGATCTTCAAAGACCGATACTGCGGTGACCACTGGCAGAATGAACTCTCAAGAATGAAAAAAAAATGTTGAATTCCCCTACTGTTACCATCATGTCATGTCATTTCCCAACCCGCTTTTCTTCAGATGAGGGTTGTGTGGGTAGAGAGAGGTTGGGAGCATGCGCTGATAGCAAGCTGCCACACCCACCACACGACGAACCACCTGGATTGGGGCCCGAGTGCAGTGGGTGACACCTCTAAACCACACTGGAACAGGGTTTAGGTTTTTTTTACGATGGCTGGAGTGCCAATCCTGCCTCCCACCCCCAAGTTCTCCCTATTAATTAGAGGACCTGCTTGCAGGGCTGGATGCAGATTAACGTCATACCCAAGATGGAGCAATGGCAGATTAAGGGCCTTAGTCAAGGGCCCAACTGAGTAGAGTCACTTCTGATGTTTCTGGGATTTGAACTGGCAACCTTAAGATTGCTGGTGCAGATCCCTAGCCTCAGAGCCATCACTTACATGGGGAGCTGGAGCTTATATCAGCTAGCATAGGACAGACAACAGAAACAAACCCTGGACAGGGTGCCAGTCCAACACACACACACACACACACACCATCCAATTAAGCATCGCCAATTTACCAAACAGGCATGTATTTGGATGGTAGGAAGAAACCAGTGCACCCGTAGAAAACCGACAGAGACACGAGGAAAATATGTAAGCTTCACATAGAGAGGGTACAGGATGTGAACCCTGGTCTCGTTTCTGTAAGCAGCAGAGCCACCACTGCTTCAATGTGCCACCTTCTTCGGTTACCGTAACAATAAGAAATGGATATTAAGTTGAATATTAGTTCTGCTCTTCAGACATACACAGTGTGAGGAATTAAACAAAAGTATTTGTGCTATTCTATGTAATTCTATTTTTGACATTCTGTTTTATTTCTGTGATGTGTTACTATGGGGCGTGGCGGCATGGTTACATATGCATTGGGGGAGGAGGGCGTGAATAACTGAATGGGATGTCATAGTGACCACCTTTATAAGTATGGGCTGCTTGCACTTCAGATTTACAACTTTGTTTTAATAATTTTAGCTTCTTGTGTTCTGATTTTGCAGAGTTTTGTTTCTTTTTGTATTAGGGTTTTCAATTTGCTTTGCTCCTTTGCTTTGATCACTTATTTTGCCTAAGGTAATAAATGTACTCTGTGTTTGATGATTCTTTTTTGTTTGCTTTTAAACTTAAATAATATATGTGGAATTCTATTAAAAATATTTCCTTTCATTTTGCAGTTATTTTAATAGATACCACATTGAAAGTTTAAGAAAAGACAATAAACTAAGGGATATCTGGATAGATAGATAGATAGATAGATAGATAGATAGATAGATAGATAGATAGATAGATAGATAGATAGATAGATAGATAGATAGATAGATAGATGTGAAAGGCACTATATAATAGATAGATAATTAGATGTGAAAGGCACTATAGATAGATAGATAGATAGATAGATAGATAGATAGATAGATAGATAGATAGATAGATAGATAGATAGATAGATAGATAGATAGATGTGAAAGGCACTATTTGATAGATAGATAGATAGATAGATAGATAGATAGATAGATAGATAGATAGATAGATAGATAGATAGATAGATAGATAGATGTGAAAGGCACTATATAATAGATAGATAATTAGATGTGAAAGGCACTATAGATAGATAGATAGATAGATAGATAGATAGATAGATAGATAGATAGATAGATAGATAGATAGATAGATAGATGTGAAAGGCACTATTTGATAGATAGATAGATAGATAGATAGATAGATAGATAGATAGATAGATAGATAGATAGATAGATAGATAGATGTGAAAGGCACTATATAATAGATAGATAATTAGATGTGAAAGGCACTATAGATAGATAGATAGATAGATAGATAGATAGATAGATAGATAGATAGATAGATAGATAGATAGATGTGAAAGGCACTATATAATAGATAGATAATTAGATGTGAAAGGCACTATAGATAGATAGATAGATAGATAGATAGATAGATAGATAGATAGATAGATAGATAGATAGATAGATAGATAGATAGATGTGAAAGGCACTATATAATAAATAGATAATTAGATGTGAAAGGCACTATATGATAGATAGATAGATAGATAGATAGATAGATAGATAGATAGATAGATAGATAGATAGATAGATAGATAGATAGATAGATGAGAAAGGCACTATATAATAGATAGATAATTAGATGTGAAAGGCACTATATGATAGATAGATAGATAGATAGATAGATAGATAGATAGATAGATAGATAGATAGATAGATAGATGTGAAAGGCACTATATAATAGATAGATAATTAGATGTGAAAGGCACTATATGATAGATAGATAGATAGATAGATAGATAGATAGATAGATAGATAGATAGATAGATAGATAGATAGATAGATAGATAGATTGATAGATGTGAAAGGCACTATATAATAGATAGATAATTAGATGTGAAAGGCACTATATGATAGATAGATAGATAGATAGATAGATAGATAGATAGATAGATAGATAGATAGATAGATGTGAAAGGCACTATATAATAGATAGATAATTAGATGTGAAAGGCACTATATGATAGATAGATAGATAGATAGATAGATAGATAGATAGATAGATAGATAGATAGATAGATAGATAGATAGATAGATAGATAGATAGATAGATAGATAGATAGATAGATAGATAGATAGATCTGAGTGTGTTGTGTTCTTAGTTCAGATGACACACAAAAACCTGCAGCCTTTGAATGAAGTCAGCCTGTGTTTAAATAAGCAATTACCACTCACCCCACATTAATAACATTTGGACTGTGTTTTGTGGTGTAAAAATGTCCAGGTGGGGCACTTTAACCTGTGAGGTTCTTTCTATATTGGTGGACAATACTGGAAATGTCTGAACTGTTAGCCTTGATTCCCATATTTGTCCTGCAAAACTTACCAGTTCAACATTCACTGAAGCACAGAAATTCTCAAATACAGAGCATGAAAATCTCAACACTGGCGAGGCTGGCTACCTCAACTTTAACATCTTACCAGTGGACTAGAAGCCGCTCTGTTCACGAGGCGTCCCTGCTGGGGATTCATCTTCGGATTGCTTCCCCTGATTTCTTCCCCTGAAAGTGCTACACTTCAGAATGCCCTAGCAAAAGCCAGGGACCACTCTACTGCTGTGGGGCTTTTGTTTTCCGATGGCTACCTTTAAAGGGGCTGCACAATTTAACAGAAGCCAAGGACTAAACTCTACCCCTGACAGTACGCAACCTAAATGGACACAATTTATGTCATTAACAATCATTGGTCAAAGTCAGCAAAGCGATACTCAAACACTGTTTCAATCATTTATTGAGTTTATTTGAAGGAGAAGCCAGGTGTAAATGTTAGATATGAAATCATACAAGCTGAACGATTCAAATCAGGGTCACCCAGCAAGCTTTGTGTCGGGTGGCTGTAGCTTTGCTTGTTGCATTCTTTGTTTTCTTAAATCTGGTGTGATGCTTCAGAGTGGAGTCTGCAGGTGGCAAAGTCTGAGAGAGTGGTTTTCTTTTTGAACCCCAGGCAGTAATAATGTTCCTCTAGCTGTGCCTTTTAATATCCTTTGAATTTATAGTGCCTTGCTGACTACCTTATGTAAGATATTGCATCAGTCAAAATTTGGGACAACTTATTAGATCTCATGGTCTGACTGATCACTGATTACGTTACTTTTGGCTAGACATAAAGCATGTTCATCTTAAAGACCCACCTCATAAGAATGAACAATCAAAAAAGAGAGTTTTTGGTTTCTTATTGACAGCAATGAGATCAGAAAGAAATAAAATGGAGACATTTTCTTTTGTCCTTTGCTTCTCAGATTTCTCTCCTGAATATGTTACCCCAGAAATATCACCAGTGTTTCCATTTGAGTTTCACAGAAGATCTCAGCAAAGTCACACAATGGGCTCAGATTTTCCAAATAGTGTATTGACATTTTTTTTTTTTTGCAATTTCAAAGTATTTTGAGGGTGGAGTGGTGGCTTTGAAGTGAAGGATTTGCACCGGTAATCAGAAAGTTGTCAGTTTGAATCCTGTAAATGCTAAAAGTGATTCCACTCCATTGGTGCCCTTAAGCAAGACCCTTAACCTGCAATTGTTTTGTCCTGGGTATGATGTTAACCTGCTTCTAGCTCTGCCAGCAGGTCCTTTAAATTGCAGGGGAAAACTGGAGGGCTGGTGGCAGAATTGGCACTCCAGCCACTTTAAAAACCCTCACACTGTTTCATTCCAGTCGAACTATTGCAGTGATGAGGTGTCACCCATGGCACAACAGCACTCGTATCCTAATTGGGATCCTGAGGTGGTTCGTTGTGTGGTGGGTACAGCAACCCACTGTATCAGTGCAAGCTGTCAACCTCTCTCTCAAAGTACTTGCATCATATGCTTAGTATTTTATGGTATGGACAGTAGTCATAAAACACTTTTCTCTATTATATAAAAAAATCCTGGGAAGAGACCAGACTTTTTTCAAGAGATTGTTTCAAGTTCTGCGAGATGAGAATTTGGTCATGAGATTTTTTCAAGTCACACCCTCCTCTCAACCATATGCAACCACACACAATGTACTCCCACCTCTCATTCGTGTGAATACTTTTGACAGACACAGTTCTTGCTCTCTCAGCTCTTTTAAATTTTAACTTTTTCCTCACTTAAAGTTCCCAATTAAATTTAATTTTTGAATAATTTCATCACGAAGGGTTATCAACAGAAAAAATGAGTACACAGGCAATCCTAGCACCGAAAAACGATGAAGTCAAACAAATTAATGTCGAAAATGTTGATCGATTATACAGCAAATTGGTTAAATGTGTATCAATAGACTATGCTAAAACAGTTGGTGGTGATGGTGCAGAAGATGAAAACATCAACTTACAATATCCTGAGGAATATCTACAACTGTTAACACCATCTGGTCTTCCACTGTGTGGATTACCGTAGAAAGAAGGAATAATCCAAGAAAAGTAACGTAGTACATCTTCAGCAGATAACATTAGACACCAAAGGAGAGCTTGATATGTCATTCGTATTAAAACGTTAACAGTTTCCAGTTAGAACACCTTTTGCAAAGACAATTAACAAATCTCAGAGCCAAACATTCGATAAAGTTGTTTAATTTAATAGAGAGAAAGAAACGAAATTCAATAATGGGCAGTTATATGTCGCATTGTCACGATGAAAGTCCAAACACAGAATGAACTCTAACGCAACATGAAACATAATTTACTTTCAAATTATTATGTTTTACTAATTTTTAATATGGTTAATTACTCTCTGCAATGTAAAATAGTTAGTTCTATTATGCATATGTAACAATTCCCATGAAAATAAAAATGTGTTTAAATTGTACATCCGCATCCCCATACACAAGAGGCAGAACTGCAAAGAGGCTAGTGTATAGTGCAGGCCTGGGAGTTGGCGAGCGAAGCAAGCAGGGGTCAAAGCCCCCTAGTAACTATAATTCCAAAGCTGTTGTCCTTTGTTACTGCATAATACTTTTTGTTGTTCAGATTTATATTGCTGTGCTGTAATTGCTTAATTACTTATTCTTGAAGAAAAGGCGGGCAGTGTGGCATAGTGGTTAAGAATTTGGACTTCAAATCCTGCCCTGCAGTGGGCTGGCGCCCTGCCCAGGATTTTTTCCTGCCTTGTACCCTGTGTTGGCTGGGAGTGGCTCCAGCAGACCCTCCATGACCCTGTGTTAGGATGTAGTGGGTTGGACAATGACTGACTGACTGACTTCAGATCCTGAGGGTGTGGATTCAAATCCCACTGCTGACACCAAGTCACTTCATCTGCCTGTGCTCCAAAGGGAAAAACAAAACAAAAAAAAAAATGTAACCGATTGTATATCAAATGTTGTAAGACACCTTAGATAAAGTCCTCAGTCCAATAACAAATAAAAAAACAATTAAAACAAAGCTAGAAAGAGGTTTTTTTAATCAATATAACAAGCTTTTCAAACCAAGTTCTCCATTTGGACTCCTTTTACCTCAGCTGTATCTCATGCCTCCTTTTCTCCCAAGGGGAAACATCTGTGACAAAGCTGATTCGAAAATGAAACATAAATGAGAATCTCTTTTAAATCTCATCGGCCATCAAAAGATCAACCATTAAAGAAGTAAAATCTTCCTATGGGCAAGCCTTCATTTTACATATTCTAGCAAGCGTACATGCACTGAACACTTTATCTCAGCTTAAACGTATACATTCTTAAAAAGCAAAACCCAATGACATTCTTTAACAATTTATGCTTATTTTCCCAGAATTCCTTTCTGTGTCTATTTTGCATACACCCCTGAATTTTATGTTCTTCCAAAAATGGACAGACTTGGAAAACTCCTTCATGAATATTCATGATCTAATAAAGTCATTTGGATCTGCCTGCCATTTCATTTACAGAACATTTCCCACATGAGCTCAGAGCCCACACGTAAAGAGTCATTATCGGAATAATTCTAAAATAAAAACAGACTAAAATAAAAGACAGAAATTAAATATTATGATTCATCTCTAGCAAACTGTAAAAGCACAATTTTCCAACAGCATTACAGACCTCTTTTGCTATTTGAAAGCAATATGCTTCTGCTTTTCCAGCCAGTCACATCTCCAGGATACTACAGTCTTATAGCTTCATCAGAACATCCTTTTGGATCCCACCGTGACTGTCTTTCTTTTTTGTTGTTCCGTGTTAGCAGCTCTTATAAGTCGTAGTTATCACTCATTCCCTGAGGCATCTAAATGAGTCTGGAGTTGTCCTATATCTTGAAATACACACACGCTGAGGAGAGCAGTAACTGACACCATTTCAGGCACTTTAACAATGTTCTTCATGAGTCCCAATTCTGAGGGAGAGACAAAAGTTTCTTTCCGTAAATCTTCAAATTACAGAGTTTAAATGTGATTGTAGGCTCTACTCTTACTTAACCTTTGTTATCTTTAGATATAGCTTAGCCTAATATAAGCCTCTCCATACTTTCTGACCTTGATGAGAAGGCCTGGAACGAGCAGCTCCACAATGAAAACGGCTCATTCATTCTTCCTGCAGCTTTAATGGCACAGCTACCACGCAACCAAAACCCACCATCAAGCCTGCCCTACTATTAAGTCACATTAATCTGACAGATTCCTTTGTGAAATGAGCCGGCCTTTTACCTCCCAGTAGGGTGAAAATTTTCTTTTCTCAGTCACTCTGCATAGTTTTCAGTGCTTCAGTGTTCGTTTATTTGGATGACCATCAGCTTAATATTAATCACTAATTCTCTTTGAGTTGAAAGGGAAAGAAAAAAAGAATAATGAAAGAGTCTTTGAGGGCACAGAACAGGTCTACAATGCTTTTTGAAATTTCGTAAGTATTCTAAAAAGCTTTTTAAACGAGTAGAAATAAGTCTTTGTTCCAGCTTAGTTATTTCCTCTTAAAAATAGCTTGGATTGCTGTCTTAAGTCCGAATGTTAATTACTTCTTGGCACATTGATTAGTCCGTGCTTTTATTAAGATTGCATTTGATAGATTGGACACAGTCTCTTGGACGGCTCTCCAGTTTTGGATACTAATACCTGCCTGGCACACTTCCTGCTGCCTGCTGTATGGAGTCTGCTTCAGACAAACTAATCTCAGTACCCCTGGACAACTCTCCTCCTTTAAGCTCCATCACAGCATGTAGTACATTTCTGCCTGTCTAAATAAGAAGACTGCTTTAGGCAAAGTTATCAGAGCACCTAAGACAGCTACAGGCATAGGCTGACCCCGGTCCCAGCACAATTTCACTTCATATGTTTCGAGCGGGGGCGGCATGGTGGCGCAGTGGTAGCGCTGCTGCCTCACAGTAAGGAGACCTGGGTTCTTTTCCTGGGTCTTCCCTGTGCGGAGTTTGCATGTTCTCTCCGTGTCTGCGTGGGTTTCCTCCCACAGTCCAAAGACATGCAGGTTAGGTGCATTAGCAATTCAAAATTGTCCCTAGTGTGTGCTTGGAGTGTGTGTGTGTGTGCCCTGCGGTGGGCTGGTGCCCTGTCCAGGGTTTGTTTCCGGCCTTGTGCCCTGTGTTGGCTGGGATTGGCTCCAGCAGACCTCCGTAACCCTGTAGTTAGGATATAGCGGGTTGGATAACGGATGGATGGATGTGTTGAGCGCATTTGTTGAAGCTGGTCTCCTTGTGTTACTTTCATAATGATGAACAGACACTTTGAAGTGATTACATTGTTTATTTCAGACTATGTCATTGTAGATAGATAGATAGATAGATAGATAGATAGATAGATAGATAGATAGATAGATAGATAGATAGATAGATAGATAGATAGATAGATAGATAGATAGATAGATGTGAAAGGCACTATATAATAGATAGATAGATAGATAGATAGATAGATAGATAGATAGATAGATAGATAGATAGATAGATAGATAGATAGATGTGAAAGGCACTATAAGAGATAGATAGATAGATAGATAGATAGATAGATAGATAGATAGATAGATAGATAGATAGATAGATAGATAGATAGATAGATAGATGTGAAAGGTACTATATAATAGATAGATAGATAGATAGATAGATAGATAGATAGATAGATAGATAGATAGATAGATAGATAGATAGATAGATAGATAGATAGATAGATAGATAGATAGATAGATAGATAGATAGATAGATAGATGCTTTATTAATCCCAATGGGAAATTCACGAGATAAGATAATTGTGAGAGTATCTGATATGCATACATGCATACACAAGAATGAATAATAAAGTATTAATTCAAATTAGTGTTAATTATTCAATTACATTAATGTCCATTCATCACAAGTGTTGTCTTTAAGTAAATTTGTTCTCTAGCTGGAAATGGAGAAGATGAAGGCTGTCCAGTGATCTCAAAAAATATTACAAGTCAGCACTGATTTTCTGAAGCAACTCAAAGAAAAGATTGGCCAAAGGCTTACATTACAGGCTCAAAGCATTTGATTTCTGTCAAACGTCCAGTTCAGTAATCTATCACAAAAAGGACTGGAACTACAAGTGACGTCATCGGGCCTGGAACTGGAAGTGATGTTGTTGGACCTAGAAATAACAGAGAAAGGATTATTGCACTCTGCCACCCCCTGGCCTGGTGTGGAATTACCTTTATTTGAGTCCTTCAGTTGTCTCCCATAAGCACATGCACATGTGTGACACTAATCTATCTATCTATCTATCTATCTATCTATCTATCTATCTATCTATCTATCTATCTATCTATCTATCTATCTATCTATCTATCTATCTATCTATTATATAGTGCCTTTCACATCTATCTATCAATCTATTATATAGTGCCTTTCACATCTATCTATCTATCTATCTATCTATCTATCTATCTATCTATCTATCTATCTATCTATCTATCTATCTATCTATTGTGTTGGCAAAACCACCAGGTACTGAATAGAAGAGAATTTGGGCATGCATATGATGGTTATAAATCTTAGTACAGTATTTTATTCCTCTACTCTAAGAATCATTAGCTCCTTTCTTTCTGAAAAGCCAGAAAAATGTAGCTGTGCTGCAGCCCACTTACATGAAGAAAATATGTGCTTTCCTGATTAATCAATAACATGAATGTCCGGCCATTGCCCACAGGATTGCAGTTAGCAGGTTGTGCTTTGCAGATCCCTAAACAAGTGACTAAAACTCTTTAGATAAATCATCTAGCCATTAAAGCACATCCCCATCCCGGCTCTGCAGAAGTGATTGAGTCTGACCATAATGTAAATCACAATACCCTTTAATATAAAATGCATGTGGTACCCTCTGCTGGTGGAAATCAGCATCACAGTGTGCCCATCAAGCATATGTTCTTGCTAGCAATTAGGTCAGATTTACAGCATGGCACATGCTGCATTCTCTGCAGTGTGGCCATTTTCATTTTTATTTATGATCAGCAGTTACAAATTTGGCATGAACACAAAATTTACTATTGTGCAGCAAAGAAACATAAGCAGCATAGACTTGGTTATTTGTCAAAAAAAAATGCCTTCCATGTGTTTTAAAGTGTTCATATTATATTGTGCCTTTCTACCAACATAGCATAATACATACAGAATCACTATTGATCTTGATGAATAAGTTCAAAATCTTAAAAGAATGGCTAGGAAGGTCAAAACTAGAATCCTTATCTTGTCCTTTGTTAAGCATTTCATGGGAAAAAAAAGCTAAGATAGCAAGATGCTGAGAGGCGAAAAAGCATTTGAAAGATCAAAGCCAACCAGCAGGTGAATGAATGAAAGGCAATGATACAGAACATGTAGACCTGCTGTCATCATGCCCCAGAGTGCAAAAGAGAAAAGTCAAAGGATATAGGATTAAAAACCCGTGGAGACCCCGGGGATCCTCATTTGGACAGAATAAAGTCCACACGGTCTCCCTTCTGAAGAAAGCCAACCACTCATTTGTCAGTGGCTTTGCATAAAAGAAGATGAAAGAAGACCAGAAAGTTTACTAATACATCTAATTAGAAGTTAAACACTCCACACAAAGCATAAAACATGCCAACGGCTTCCCTGCAGTTATGCCATGTTGTTTGGGGCCTGTGTAAATTGAAAATGAAGAAGCAAAATTAATTGCTAATTTATTTATTTTACCTAAACTGCTGTAAATGAGGGGTTTTTGTTGGAGTTTGTATATCGCAATCTGGAAGCATTTTGCAACAGAAGACACCCACCTCCGCTCCCTTTCCTGCTAAACATTTGAAATATTTATTTAAATTCCCTTTTCTTTTGCATAATTATTCAAGAGTAAGAGCACTCAACAAGCTGTGGATCTTCTTAGCAGATGCTGTTTTGTGGGAATCAACCAGTTAATAAGGCTGAGTTTATAACTGTGACAGATGTTAGGAAGTAGGTTTTCCTCCTTAATTATGAACCAGGGTGTTTTCCATAAATAATCTCCGTTCACTTTGCTTTTATATAGATAGGTGATTGCTGTAGTTGCCTCCTACAAGTTTTTATGCCAATCAGCCACAACATGAAAGACACCTGCCTAATATTGTGTAAGCCCCCCTTCCTCATACCACCAAAACTGCTGTGACCCCTCAAGACATGGACTCCACAAGACCTCTGATGTCTGGCACCAAGATGTTAGCAGAAGATCCTTTATGTCCTGTAACTTGGATCAGACTTGTTTTTCAAGCAGATGCTCAATTAGATTGAGATCTGGGGAATCTGAAGGCCAAGACAACACCTTGAACTGTTTGTCATGATCCTCAATCCATTCCTGAACATTTTTTGCGGTGTAGCATGGTACATTATTCACTTGAAAAAGGCCACTGCCATTAGGGAGTACTGTTGCCATGAAGGGACGTATGTGGTCCGCAACAATCTGAATTACAGGACCCATGGTTCCCCAGCAGAACATTGTTCAAGGGCATCACAATGCCTGCACTCGCTTACCTTCTTCGCATAGTGCATCATGCTGCCATCTCTTTCCCGGGTAAATGATGCACAAGCACCCAACTGTCCACGTGATTGAAAAGAAAATGTGCTTCATCAGACCAGACCACCTTCTTCCATTGCTCCATGATCCAGTTCTGAAGCTCACAGGCCCATTGCAGATGCTTTGGACAATGGACAGGGGTCAGAAGCTGTGATGCACTGTGTATTCTGACACGTTTCACTCATGACCAGCATCACATTTTTCAGAAATTTGTGCTACAGTAGCTCTTCTGTGAGTTCATACCAGACTGGCTAGCTTTGAAAAGTGCATCAACAAGACTTGGACACCAGTGACCCTGTTGGTTCACTGATTGTCCTCTCATAGACCACATTTGGTAGGTACTAACCACTGCATACTAGAAAGAACCCCAGAAGAGCTGCCATTTTGGACTTGCTCTGACCCAGCTGTCTAGCTTTCACAATCTGGCTCTTGTCAAAGTCGCTCAGATCCTTATGCTTACCCATTTGCTGCCTTAGATATCCCACATCTTGATAGGCGCCATCATAACCAGACAGTCAATGGTTTTCACTTCACATGTCAGTGCTGTTAATGCTGTGACTGATCGGTGTATACAGTATATACATTATACTGCTTATAGCTTAGGATCACAAATCTAAATTTACATGGGTTCAAAATTATGGTCATTTTTTGTAGTTTTGACCCAGTGTTTAAGAGCACAAAGGGTCCACTTGCAAAGTAGAATGATATATTGATTGGTCACATACAAATGGAGAGCTCATTCCTTACCAGCTCTCACCCTGGCTTAAGTTTCATTGTCTAGATAAGGATGTTGGTGCACTGTGTCTCAAACCTCAAATTCAGATTCTTCTTATAACATATCACCCCATCAATGTCTGACAAGGATGAGATATGGTGTTTGGGGAGGGAGAGAGGAGTGCACTGATACTAGCATGTTGTCATATTCACCACACGAAAAACCACCTCCAGATCCCAGATTAGGTCCCGAGTGCAGTCGTGCAATGGGTGACACCTCAGCACCACACTAGATTGAATGGAATTGAACAGCGTGAAGTTTTTTACAATGGCTGAAGGGCCAATCCTGCCACCAACCTCCAAGTTTTACGAACAAGTTGGAGGACTGTCATATCCAGGATGGAGCAATTTCAGGTTAAGGGCCTTGCTCAAGGGCCCAACAGAGTGGATTCATTTTTGACATTTACAGGATTTAAACCGACAACCTTTCGCTTGCTGACACAGATCCCTAGCCTCAGAGCCAACACTCCACTTGTTTGGAGAGGCTGCTTGTATCGTACTAAGACTTTCCTAGGCTTGTGTCATCGGTTATTATCCTTATCAATAAGCCCATTCACAGATCTGCTTCCATGAGTTGAAATATGATGTTCTTGTAGCCTTTGTCATTCAAACGTTACTCAGTTCTTATAAGGGGGTCCAACATGTTCATGAAATATCTCTACACCACTGCACTCCCACTAGCCTCCTGAATTGGTGTCATATCCTTGTCCTCTTAAACAATTTTTACAGACAGTAGACAAGCATATATGATGGACCCGTCCCTGCATGTCTTTATCCTGACAAAATTATTATTGTTTGTCTGCAGAAAGGTTCTTGATAGAAAGTGCATGATGAAGAAGAGTTGTAATCTGGCCATTAAACCACCCTGTATATATGTACGGTACATGCAGTGCCTATAGTGACTTGAGGGGGTGAATACTTATGTAATCAGTTATTTTGTGTTTTATATTTTGAATGAATTTAGACCACCTTGCAGAGATCTGTATTCATTAAAGAGTCCTCTTTTAGTTAATCAGTGTCACAAATGGCAAATTAAATTCAGTGATTCAATGTTGTATAATAATAAAATGTGAGAGCGTCCATGAGGGTTACTTTCGATAGGCACTATATATTATAAAGAAGAGAAAGAAAGAGACACCATGTGGAATAAGCAGTTCACCCCTTTTGTACAGGCATAGGTATTGATTTATTACAGTCAGGCAAACAGCTCACACTCGCACACCTATGCTAGCTTGTCTGCTGTTAAGAGCCATAGGTAACATGTCTGAAACAACAAATAGCGACCAGGTCACCAGGACAAGGCATAATGTTCACAGCCCCTCATACTTCTGTAGATGCATAGCTGACTCCTCATAATCGTCTCTCCAGCACACAGTTTCTCCTGACCTCTTTTCATCTGAGCAGATTTTACTCAATCCGTCTTCCAATACGTGGATACTCCATGTTCCTTCACTCCTCCTTGGGGCTCTTCCTCACACATGATCTCGTTGCTTTATCCTACCTTCAGATTAGCTTTGGCAGTCACAGCACTCCTATTTAACATCCACATGCCACATGGTGCCCGATTCCTGGATAGTCCTTACCTCAAAGGTATGGAGTCCTTCTGTGTAGTTCACTATCACTTACAGGCAGATGAGGCATGGCTCAAAGGTTCAATGTAAATATCAGCTAGAGCAACCCAAAAACAAAAGATTCTCCGATCTGGAGTAAAGAATGCTGTCACACTGGAGCTCTGACCTTTGTGATCGATAGGACATAATGAGATGGCACCTTCCATGGATCATCCAGTTTTATAGCATTTGGAAGAATTTTTTGAACCTCTGCACATCTTTTGACATTTGGTATCTGCTATTTCATCCAAGTTGTAGAAGATGCTTTAATTTTAAAAAGGGGGCTGGAGATATGACCTCTGCATTCTCCTTTGGCTGCCCTGGCATTTTCATCATTTTTGCTTTGTGCCCCCATCCCCAAACACCCCATAACTTATCGACTATCGGGGAGGAGCTAAAGCTTTAGAGTGGTCAGAAAGTTAAATCTCCATTTTTTCGATGGATCTCGATGTTTTAGGTTCCCCTGACAACGAAAACATTGATATCTCGATAATGGGTGTGTGTCTGCCTCTGTGTGTGAGTTTCTTGAGGACGGTCTAGAGATAAAATGGCTGGATGGAAAATGCCAAACTCGAAAACTTAAGTCTGTTATGAGATGACGATGTGCTGATTGGTCTCTGAGCCAAATTGTTTTAGAGAAAGAGGCAGCACTTTAGAGGAACCCTCGAATACCATAATTCTGCAATTAATTATGAATTCTTCTCATCAATTGCTATCGTAATGACCAATTTTATGATCAGAAAGATCAGCATCAGAGCGGTAAATAATTACTGAAATGTAATAGAATAGTACGGGTCACTTGGTTCCTAGGGAGCAAAATCTTCTGACTCTCACATCCAAATTTTTAACATTTTTTGTGACCACCATCATAGGGTTCAGGTGTGGAAATGGATGGTGGTTGGGGGGGTAATTGTCTTTTGTGTTAAATTAAGAAAAAATAAAATCACTAAAAAAAAGTGGATTTGAGGTTAATTGGATGATAGTGTGAGTGAGCCCTGGCGGCCCATCTACAGGATTTTCTATTCTGGGCTTGATATTGCCAGTTTAGACTCTGAAATGGATTATGGGAATTAAAAATGGATGGATGGATGGATGGATGGATGGATGGTAATACAGTGCATCCGGAAAGTATTCACAGCGCATCACTTTTTCCACATTTTGTTATGTTACAGCCTTATTCCAAAATGAATTAAATTCATTTTTTTCCTCAGAATTCTACACACAACATCCCATAATGACAAAGTGAAAAACGTTTACTTGAGATTTTTGCAAATGTATTAAAAATAAAAAAAATTGAGAAAGCACATGTACATAAGTATTCACAGCCTTTGCCATGAAGCTCGAAATTGAGCTCAGGTGCATCCTGTTTCCCCTGATCATTCTTGAGATGTTTCTGCAGCTTAGCTGGAGTCCACCTGTGGTAAATTCAGTTGGTTGGACATGATTTGGAAAGGCACACACCTGTCTCTATAAGGTCCCACACTTGACAGTTCATGTCAGAGCACAAACCAAGCATGAAGTCAAAGGAATTGTCTGTAGACCTCCGAGACAGGATTGTCTCGAGACACAAATCTGGGGAAGGTTACAGAAAAATTTCTGCTGCTTTGAAGGTCCCAATGAGCACAGTGGCCTCCATCATCTGTAACTGAAAGAAGTTCGAAACCACCAGGACTCTTCCTAGAGCTGGCCGGCCATCTAAACTGAGCGATCGGGGGAGGAGGACCTTAGTCAGGGAGGTGACCAAGAACCGATGATCACTCTGTCAGAGCTCCAGAGGTCCTCTGTGGAGAAAGAGGAACCATCCAGAAGGACAACCATCTCTGCAGCAATCCGCCAATCAGGCCTGTATGGTAGAGTGGCCAGACGGAAGCCACTCCTTAGCAAAAGGCACATGGCAGCCCGCCTGGAGTTTGCCAAAAGGCACCTGAAGGACTCCCAGACCATGAGAAAGAAAATTCTCTGGTCTGATGAGACAAAGATTGAACTCTTTGGTGTGAATGCCAGGTGTCACGTTTGGAGGAAACCTGGCACCATCCCTACAGTGAAGCATGGTGGTGGCAGCATCATGCTGTGGGGATGTTTTTCAGCGGCAGGAACTGGGAGACTAGTCAGGATAAAGTTAAAGATGACTGCAGCAATGTACAGAGACATCCTGGATGAAAACCTGCTTCAAAGCGCTCTTGACCTCAGACTGGGGCAACAGTTCATCTTTCAGCAGGACAACGACCCTAAGCACACAGCCAAGATATCAAAGGAGTGGCTTCAGGACAACTCTGTGAATGTCCTTGAGTGGCCCAGCCAGAGCCCAGACTTGAATCCGATTGAACATCTCTGGAGAGATCTTAAAATGGCTGTGCACCGATGCTTCCCATCCAACCTGATGGAGCTTGAGAGGTGCTGCAAAGAGGAATGGGCGAAACTGGCCAAGGATAGGTGTGCCAAGCTTGTGGCATCATATTTAACAAGACTTGAGGCTGTAATTGCTGCCAAAGGTTCATCAACAAAGTATTGAGCAAAGTCTGTGAACACTTATGTACATGGGATTTCTCAGTTTTTTTTATTTTTAATAAATTTGCAAAAACCTCAAGTAAACTTTTTTCATGTTGTCATTATGGGGTGTTGTGTGTAGAATTCTGAGGAAAAAAATTAATTTAATCCATTTTGGAATAAGGCTGTAACATAACAAAATGTGGAAAAAGTGATGCGCTGTGAATACTTTCTGGATGCACTGTACCTATATGCTGAAGCAGGCATTACTTCTCTGTACACTAAGTGTGTTCTAATCATACAAAATAATATAAAGCATACACTAATAACAATCAAAAATCAAAAACTTTGTAGCACATAGTTAAACAATTAATTAATGGACATACAGTATATTGTTGGGCTCCATTTATATTAATGAGTTTCAAACTCTATATATGTCTTTATATGTACTCATTATGTACTCAGTAACTTGTAAAGTTCGCTCTACAAAAATAAACTGAAATTGAATTGAGTGTTAAGAAATTGGTTCATTGTCTGTTAAGTATGAAGATGGTTGAGGTAGTCTAAGGAATTAATTGTCCATCTATTATGCTGAATGATAATCTGAGATAGAGAAATAAATTATGCAGCTATTAACTAAAAGGCCAGCGGCAGCCTTGAGATCCATACTCCAGCTGAGAAACTGAAAACCAGTACCATTTGTGTTCTCTATCTCTTAACTTAAAAGGCCTCAAGAGTTCATCTTACATTTATTAAAACCAAAAATGTGTAAAGTAGAATAAAAAAAGGTAATAGCCGGAGACACACTAACAAAGTGATTGGCCAGTTATTATGCTAGCCTCAGGTAGTTGCTTCAATTATGTATATTCATTCATTTTTGCAGACCCTCTTAAATCAGTGCAAGATTCCTACAGCAGGCAGCAATGGGCCTGAGGACTAGAGGGGTCAGGGGTCCACCACAGGACACATTCACGTACACCCCCACAGTCACTCAGCAGGGGCCAGTTTAGAGACATTGGTCAGTTTATCTTGCATGTCTTTGGAATGTGGGCGGCTTTTAAAGGCCAGTATAGGAAGTAACCTCAGATAGGCCGGAACCGGAAGGGTCTTCATCCATAGGCTCAGGCCTGGAAGTGATGGTATCAGGGCCAGGCGGAATTTCCTATGAACGGTCTGCAGAAAAGTGAGGAAAAGAGTCAGTGCACTCTGCCCCATCCCGTTCTGGCTCGGAATTACTCTCATTCAAGCCCTTTAGCTGCCTCCCATGCGCATGTATATGACACTATCTATCTATCTATCTATCTATCTATCTATCTATCTATCTATCTATCTATCTATCTATCTATCTATCTATCTATCTATCTATCTATCTATCTATCTATCTATCTATCTATCTATCTATCTATCTATCTATCTATCGTGTTTCCCCGAAAATAAGACCGGGTCTTATATTAATTTTTGCACTAGGGCTTATTTTCAGGGGTTATCTTATATTTATTCATGTACAACAATATACATTTATCCAAATGCAGTCATGTCATCTTCTTCTGGAATATCGTCATAACTCTCCACATTCAAACCCTGAATTCCAGCCTGAGTTTCTTGCTAGTGTAGTCACTTTTAGGATCCTTGATGTTTGATGAATGGTTCGATATGGTGAAGCAAAATGCCGACATATATATGTATTCATGTTGTTTTTATATTCAAGCGTTGCATATTCCCCAAAGTAATGACAAAATATATTTTAAAAGTCTCACGTACCATCTTCTGTGCCTTCTTTTTTTTTTTGCACCTTCACAATAGCAATAGAATAGAATGTACGGTGGCATATTTGAGCCATAGAGAAAACAAATTAAGGACATAATGAAATTGTCTATTTTGTGATTAAAGTGGAGAAAAGCCAAGCAAAATGACACCTTTTATTGGCTAACTAGAAAGATTACAATATGCAAGCTTTCGAGGCAACTCAGGCCCCTTGCCTCGAAAGCTTGCATATTGTAATCTTTCTAGTTAGCCAATAAAAGGTGTCATTTTGCTTGGCTTTTCTCTACATTCATAATGGCTAACACGGTACAACACCCTAGTACTAGTGATTAAAGTGGAAATTTCAGCTTTAAACTCGAAATGTCCACTTTAACCTTGTAGTTTACTTTATCATTAAAGTAGACCGTCTTAAACGCCATCTTAAAACCGACCCAGTTGTTAATCGCTGGGGCTTCCTCCTGACTTGACAGCAGCGGCAAGCAGTAACAGATCGCCACACAGAACACATTACATTTATGATTTTCCAGCTCTCTGCACATTTAGAATTCTTAGATTTATACTTGACATCACTTCATGATAACATGAATTAAAATATGCATGTTACATTTTACAGATAAATCGTTACCTTTGTTTAAATAATGAATACTTTTAATAGTTACACAAGTCGAGGCAGCATGGTGGCAGAGCAGTAGCACTGCTGTCTCGCAGGGAGTCACGTTCCTTGTGATCCCTGCCTGGAGTTTGCATGTTTTCCTGGTGGGTTTCCACAGTGTGCTCAGTTTTCCATCCAAAGACATGAAGGTTTTGGGATTTGGTGACGCAAAAATGACGTCAGTGTATGTGAGTGCTCGTATTCACCTTGTGATGAGCTGATGCCCCGTCCCGGGATTGTTTCTGCCTTGAGCCCGATGCTTGCTGGAATGGGTGTATCCCCGGATTGATGGATGTAATCATTAAACATCCTTTTCAGAGATATCGTGGATATGTGTACTCGGAATTTAATAGATGTTTCGGGCACACGCGTTGCATCGTGTAAAGTATAACTCTGACCTTAGACGCCTTATTTTTCAGCTGACGATCTTGACTAGGGCTTATTTTTGAGGTAGGGCTTATATTACAGAGCAGCCTGAAAATCATGCTAGGGCTTATTTTCGGAGTAGGTCTTACTTTCGGGGAAACATGGTATCTATCTGTCTATCACAAAAAGGACTGAAACTGCAAGGGACGATCTATCTATCTATCTATCTATCTATCTATCTATCTATCTATCTATCTATCTATCTATCTATCTATCTATCTATCTATCTATCTATCTATCTATCTATCTATCTATCTATCTATCTATCTATCTATCTATCTATCTATCTATCTATCTATCTACAGTATCTCTGACAAAACCTGCTGGCTTAATTCCATATTCACATGAATTTCTAAAAACAAATGCCGTCTATGTGTTTACCTCAAGGGACAGCATGAACCATTTCCAGAATAACAAACTACGTATGCCCTGCAGGGCTAGACCTTTGCCCTGGCTCTGTGGTAGGCTGGTTTCCTAGTTTCACATCTTCTTATAGCACTGTGATGCGCTCCTCTCTTTCTCTATCTATCCCTCTATCCCTCCCTTCTTTCTTTACCTGCTTTCTGCATACAAAATTCCCTTGCACCTCTGGCATGGATTATCTTTCAAAGTTCACTTTACACCTCCTATTCATTTCTTTCAAAGTATTGACTGGGAAAGGTAGGGAGAGAACTGCATATATCTGTATATTATTTCACCAGTTTTAAGGGGTGTTCAAACCTTTCTGAAAAAATCGAAAAATGGTTTGTTGTGACATTCCCAAATCATTGCTATTACATAGCTCCATTTTCTCTATGGCCAAAAATTTAGCATTACTAACATTTTCATTGCAGCAGACCGCGTATGGTTTTTCTGCATGGACAGAGTGGTCATGTGCCGTACATGATTTGTTACGAGTATTATTCCACCTCTGCCAAGTTGATATCTTTCTACAAGTTCACTGTTGTCCATTGTTTTCAAAGTATTCCTCCTTGTCTGGAATGTGTGTGCCCATCTCTGTCAGCTCGTAGCTAGTTAGGACAGCTCACTCAATCCTGGTGAAGTTAGGAGTGGTTACCTAAATTAATAATAATTCTTTACATTTATATAGCGCTTTTCTCACTAGTCAAAGCACTCTCCACATAGGGAGTGTAAATTAGGAAAGACCTAAAATGTTTTTTACACCTACTCCTGTGTAGGACCAAATTTCCATCACTCTGAGATTTTTGAGCCAGTTAGGCCCGTTTCCTCCTCTTGGATGCTTGATAAACACGGGCACAGGTGTTGGATTCATACCCATGAAGCAGCAGTGCTACCCAATGCATTATCGTGCCACTCACTGCGTGTCCTCTCATTAGTGACATCCACATTATATAGCTACAAATGGCATTTAATCATTATGATAATGATATAAAGACAGAAGTGAAATTCTCAGTCCAGTAGATAAGCGAGATTCTGTGAAAAGCTATTACACAATTTATCTTTTCCAGGATAGACAATGAAAGACGGCAGATCAAAAGGTTGTTTCATTCAGCCCTTACAAAGTGTGACCCTGAGCTACTTTAGCCCTACCATGAACAAAAGTGTTCTGCCATTTGTAAACGACTTTGGGTCAAAGTGTGACCAACATGATTCAATTGAAATATTTTGTATTCAAAGCTCATTTCAACTGCCTCACAAGTCCATTTCCCATTAAAAACAATTAAAAAGACCAACAGTTGGAAACTGCCTCAGGATTCAATGCTTCATTTGACAAGCTAAAAGTTTATTACAGACAAACTTAAAATGAAGTCACTGCCAGTTCTGGTAAATGCAAGTAAAGTGCAGAACAAACAGCTCTGTTTATTAAGATAAAAGCCAGGATACATGGATATAGCTTCGGTATTTAATTATCTAATAAAATAACATGTTAATAATCTGGCTGAGATTTGTTTACTGTGTTTTGTGCATAAGTGGCCACTGGAGGGCACTCAAATACCATCAATGTTGGATTAAGAAGACCATCTGGCCACCGCTTTTAACGAACATTTAGTTTTTTCCAACGCTGAATGATTGAAAAACAAAAATATAGCTCTTCAATATGGACAGATATAAATAGTTGGACTCCACAGGTGATAATAAAGGGGAGCTTTAATGGACAGACTTCCAATGTGTGTCTGATTCCCCTGAGCCTCCAGGAGTTATTTATTTTTCTTGGTGAGCAAAAAAAAATATATATATTTTTTGATTGTCTATAGTAAGAATATTTTCTGGTCTTCCTTAGATATCGCTTCATACTTTTAGATTTCTTATAACATGAGGAATTACTTAAAATGCTGATGACTTGTAAATTTAAATATGCTGCAGTAAAGAGGCAGTCACAAAACCCACTTAATTTAATTCAGGGTCATGAGGGGCTGTGGTGTACCCAATCTGGCACAAGTGGACACAAGGTAGGAAACAGACTTGAGTGGTTCACTAGACCATTACAAGAACCATTCACACACACACACACACACACACTCACGCACACACAGTATGGAGTCACAGCATACTCCATAGAGACTGGGATTCTGTTCAAAGAGGCCAGACAGCATGCAGTCCATGAGCAGTTGAGGGATTTGAACCCAAGAAGCTGAATTTGTAAAGTAGCAGTGCTAACCACTGGGCCACCCGTGTATGGTAAACACATTATCAAATAAACGATG
Source organism: Erpetoichthys calabaricus (assembly GCF_900747795.2). Classification (NCBI taxonomy): domain Eukaryota; kingdom Metazoa; phylum Chordata; class Cladistia; order Polypteriformes; family Polypteridae; genus Erpetoichthys; species Erpetoichthys calabaricus. The sequence continues at coordinate 170,411,219 of NC_041402.2, read as the reverse complement.
TTTAATTTTGGTTATTTTAAATATAAATATATAATATGTTAACACAATGCCCTTTTGGCACCCATGGTAAAATGATAAATATATAAGGATTAATATATAAGGTTAATAATAAAGATGACTTGGCTATCAGCATAAATACACAGACAGATAGATAGATAGATAGATAGATAGATAGATAGATAGATAGATAGATAGATAGATAGATAGATAGATAGATAGATAGATAGATAGATAGATAGATAGATAGATAGATAGATAGATAGATAGATAGATAGATAGATAGATAGATAGATAGACTGGTGCCACCAGAGATTAGCTGTCCATAATGGTGGAGACCTTTGCTCATGCCGTTGTTCAGTATTTCCCCTGCTCCATTTTTCTTTAAGCATAGCGCAGCCAGCTGAACGCTCTTACGCTCTTAACTGCAAGCTGTCTCTCTGTTAAACAGTAAACCAATGGCAAAGAAACACAGCTGCCCTTCAGAAACTCCCTCTTAAACAGTATTGGAAAGTGGAGTTGGACCGTGACGTTTGACAGTTGCAACCTGTGTGGTTATCTGCTGATGACAAACCCCTTCTGAATAAAGTCTTATGTCTGTACCTGCCAGATCAGCAGTAAAGATTTTGTACCTTTTAAACCTGATTCCTTTATCCCGTCTCCTGTGCAACTCTGTGACCCAAACGTTACAATTGGTACCAGAAATGGGGTGTTGTACAGATGGTTCCTAAGGGGGCTCAGCAAGTTCCCCTTCCACTGGACACAGCCCTCTGTATGCGGCTGTATCAGATACTGGGAGGGTGAGGAAGAATGTGATGTGTGATGTGGTGAAACAGATGCTCAAATTAGGCAGAATTTTTGAGAGTAAAAGCGATTGGCAGAGCCCGATCATATTAGTCTCAAAGCCGGATGTTTTGATTTGGTTCTGTGTTGATTTAGACGTTTAAATAAGTTTTCGAATTTTATGGTTATCCAATGCTGCATATTGATGACTTACTGGAAAAACTAGGTCAGACCTCATATATCTCTACGCTCAATCTAACAAAAGGGTACTGGCAGGTACCTCTTAAACAGTATTTCAATGAGAAACAAACACAATCTTACCCAAAACTTTAAAAGACTGAGCCCCGGCCAACCTAATGGTTCACTCTCCTGTCCTCTGTCACTCAGACTGCATCTGCCCCAGTCGTTGCTTCTGCGCTGCTGAACTTTGTGTTCTTTTCACCTGGAGAGAGGAGCTGGACCGTGATAGTTGCAACCTGTGTGCTTATATGCTGATGATAAACCGCTTCTAAAATAAAGTTTTGTGTTTGTAACTGCCAATTCAGGAATAAAGATTTTGCACCTTGGAAGCCTGATCCCTGTTTCCAGTCTTCTGTGCAACTCTGTGACCTAAGCTTGATAGATAGATAGATAGATAGATAGATAGATAGATAGATAGATAGATAGATAGATAGATAGATAGATAGATAGATAGATAGATAGATAGATAGATAGATAGATAGATAGATAGATAGATAGATAGATAGATAGATAGATAGATAGATCAGAAAGGAACTATATAATAGGACAAGTCAAGTTTACTAAAGAATACCAAGATATTTTTAAAAAATAGGGCAAGGATGAGAGTTCACACTTCTTAGTGGAATGTAATAATAACGGCCTACAGTTGTCCGGCGATTGCACTCATTATAATCTGGTGGGGCTGTTAAGCAATAAGCACCAAAAATCCATATCCCAGCAGAAGACGAAATTTGACTTATTTTTTTTCTTTTGGTTCAGTCTGTTTTCACATCTGCTTCCTCAATTTGCCATTAACACAGCATCTGCTTACATTTTTATTCTGCCCTTATCTTTTGGAACTCCAGGCTCTGATCGAACTTTTCTGTCGGAAAGAGAAAATAAGAAGCCATGTGGTTCAGATCAAGGCCACCGCTAACACTGCAGTAACACCAGAGCTGGTATTTGGGTCATCAGATGTGTTGTAGAGCTTGTGTTGCCCCATTTGTTAAGTCAGCCCCCTATTGTGTGTGATTATAATGGCTGGACTGGAGATTCATTTCTTGCTGCTTTTGATGTTGAGTACTCTCAAAGTCTTAGAGCAAAGTGAGTTCAATTGGAAAAATACCATAATTTATGAATGAACAGGCATAGCTGCAAGGAAATAAAAGTAGATCATATTGTTTGCTATTTCTAATTTATTTTTACCATATATAGTCAGGTCACAATGGTGCAGTCCATGATGCCATCGTTGAGTGTTGTTGAAATGTCACCACATCACATATTGCTAGGGGCGGATGTGCATGAGGGCTTTGTGTTAATGTCACAGCAGCACTTATTTAAGGTTGAGATTCTTGCACTTTTTGAAAAATATAAGAAAGATTCTTTGTCCAAAGAATATGAGATTGTTAAGCAAATGAGGATTTTGAGCTTTTTGCCTATCTAGTGACTTTGTCTTTATTTTGCTCCTTTTTTGGCTGTAGATCATTAGACATTTGGTGTAGCAGTCCCTCGTATGTTTAGACTTGCTCATGCCATACACCTTTAAGAAGAATCTCTGTCACTTATTGCAAAAGAGAAAATCACCTCTTTAGAAATGGAGATGTTCCCAATAGCTAATACTATTAACGGCAGGGATGGTGTTGTCAGAGTACAGTGGGAATTGAGAGCTTTATACACACAGGTACATGTGTGTCATGCTAAACAGTGTCCAATCAATTCACTTTGCCACAGGTGGAATCCAATCAAGTTCCAGACACAACTCAAGGAGTACTAAAGCAAACAGGATGTGTGAAATTCCACAACAAAAGAGCCTAAATCTATATTGTGATTGGGTAGACAGACGACATATTGCTGGCACGGAGACCTGGAACACGAACTGGACAACCTAGGAGCTTATAAGACAAAAGGCACACGAGGGCGCAACATAAATCTTGGGTATAGTAGGCCAAAAATAAAAGATTCCCAAATCTGGAGTAATGGATTTTGTCACACTGGAGGTCTGCCCTCGGTGATCACTGGGTTATGATGAGATGGCACCTTCTGGGCTCATCTGGTGTTTATAGGAAGGGGTGAAGCCTGCTGTGGGCACCATGGGTGGGGTTAGGTGTCCTCCTGAACTGCAAGTAAAAGAGAAAATGCAGTTAGCGACAGCTCCCACTCGTGTCTCGGAGTGATAATGCTTAGTACAGTCAGGAAGATGATCCACAGGTGCACATGCATGACAATATATACATATATATATCAAATGACAAAACGTCCAGGGTCTGCAAAGGGGCTGTAATTTTGCCAATTGGACAAAGATTGGAGTGGTGGATGCAATTACCTGTCAGCTTCACAAGGCTTATTCTCACCTGGACAAAGCTGGCAGTACTATGAGAATTATGGTTTTTGATTTCCAGTCACCCCTGTTAAGAGGTAAACACAGAGATATGCAGGAGGATAAGCCTCTGATGTCCCGGATAATGGACTATCTGGTTGGCAGGCTGCAGTTTGTGAGACACAAGGGACTCTGTGAGTAACACTGGAGCACCACAAGGAGCAGTCCCGTCTCATTTTCACTTCACTCTATACACCTTAGACTATAAATATAACACAAAGTCATATCAGAAATTCTCAGATGATTATGCAGTTATGGGGTATATTGGTAAAGAGGACGAGACAGAGGAGAGGAGTCAGGTGGAGAACTTTATTTCTTGGTACAAAGAAAATTGTCTGTATTCTAACAGCAGGAAAGCCAAGGAACTAATTATTGACTTATCAGTTCAGGGTGAGGATGTAGAGGTGGTCCAGTACTTTAAGTATTTGGGGGTCCACATTAATGACAGGTTGGACTTGTCACACAGAGGAACTGCATAAGAAAGGGCACACTCTTCTTCCTTGGGAGACTGTGCTGCTCTAATATGGGAAGCGACAATTTCCACATCTACAAATCTGTGATGGTCAGTGCAGTTTTCTAAGCTATGGTGTTCTGGGCTGGCAACAACACTTCAAGAGAGGCCCACTAAATTAACAATCTAATTAAAATGGCAGACTCTGTTATAGGATGCACTATGGGCCCCCTAGAGGTCGTAGCAAAGGAGAGAATGGAAACAAAACTGAGTGCCATTATGAACAATGCCGAACATCCTTTCTTCGACACACTAACACTGAGGACTTTCAGCCAACAGCCACACTGTGACTGAGGCAGCCAAGTCAGAAGTTTTCTTTCTTTATAATTTTCTTGGTTTTTAGTCATTCTAGAGTATGCTGTATATATATATATATATATATATATATATATATATATATATATATATATATATATATATATATATATATATACATTATACAATACACAATACATACAATATATAATATACAATATATAAATACAGTCTATATATAGACTCTATATATGTATATATATATACACTAGGGGCATCTGCCTCTTTCTTGCTTTGCTTGCCAACTCCCAGTCGAGCATAGCCACTTCACGGATCTGCCTATCGCTTATGAAGAAGCGGATGTACAATTTAAACAGACTGTTATTTTTATGGGAATTGTTAGATATGCATAATAGACCTAACTATTTTACATTACAGCGAGTAATTAACCATAGTAAAACATAGTAAATTGAAAGAAAATTATGTTTCATGTTGCATTAGAGGTATTCGTTGTGTTATATATTTTTGTTCTGTTTGGCTTTGAAATTAACACGCAAATACTTTTAAAACTTACACTTTTACTGTAAAACTTCAGTAAAAACAATATTTGGAATTAACTTTTGTCAATATCGCATTGAATTGAACCAACTTTTTCGAATGTTTGTCCCTGTGATTTGTTAATTGTCGTAGCAAAAGCTATTCTAACGGGAAACTGTAAACGTTTTAAAACAAATGGCATATCAAGATCTCCTTTGGTGTCTAATGTTATCTGCAGAAGATGTACTACATTACCTTTCTTGTCACCTGTTAAAATTTTACATGTCAGAATTTTTCAACCAATTTTGAATACAATAATAATAATTCATTACATTTATATAGCGCTTTTCTCAGTACTCAAAGCGCTATCCACACAGGGAGGAACCGGGAAGCGAACCCACAATCTTCTTACTGCAAAGCAGCAGCACTACCACTGCGCCACCTGTGAGGACAACTAATCTTGTTTTATTGCATAGCCCATCACTCAGACATAAATTATGCAATAACATTACGATACATCCTTCTTTCAACAGTAATTCGGCCGAATTATTTCCGCACCATCACCACCAACTGTTTTAGCATAGTATATTGATGCACATTTAACCAATTTGCCGTTTAACTGATCAACAATTTTCGCGTTAATCCATTGACTTCATTGTTTCTCAGTGCTGGGATTGCACGTGTACTCATTTCTTCTGTTGATAACCCTTTGGGATGAAATTCTTCAATAAGATTTGGACATAAAAAGTCTTCTTTTATTGGGAACTTAAAGTGAGGAAAACATAAAAAATTTATAAGAGCTGAGAGCACAGGAACTGTGTCTGACAAAAGCAATCACACGAATGAGAGGTGAGAGGACCGTGAGTGTGGACAATAACCTGAAATGGTTGAGAGGAGGGCGGGACTTGAAAAACTTTCTTGGCAATAGTCTCGTCTCAAGATTTTCTTTTATAATTGAGAGATACATACAATATATAAATACACAGTATATTTACAGTATATATATATATATATATATATATATTGTGAAGGACAGCCGGGTCCTATGCCCGGCAGGGATGCCCCTGCTGCATCTGTTCCGGGGGAGCCACCATGGGCAGGGCAGCTCAATACCTCCCCTGGGACGCTTGGTGGCAGCCTCCCTGGTGAACGATGATTCCCCAACCTGGCGCAAGGCTCCATGGGAGATGGAGTTCTCCACAGCCTGGTTGGGGGCTTGGATGGCCGCCAGGGGGAGCTGCATGGACTTTCCAGCCCAGCTGGTCGACTCGTCAGTCCCACCCAGAAGGTCAATTAGGACCAGGTAATCAAGAACCTAGAACGCTTCCGGGTGGGGTATAAAAAAGGCCAGCCACCACCACTCGAGAGAGCCAGAGTCGGGAGGAGGAGGAGGACTAAGCCTGATGAGGAGGAGTGGTGGTGCTGAGGTGGATAGAGAGAGAGTAATTGTGAGTGTATTTGGGACTGTGTTGGGCCTGTGGGACACGGGGAAGATGTGCCCCACGGCAGAAGAAATAATAAAGCGTGTTTTATTTAAGTATGTGCCTCTGCCTGAGTCTGTGCTGGGTCGGGCGCTATATAGCGCCTTTTACAATATATATATATATATATATATATATATATATATATATATATATATATATATATATATATATATATATATATATATATATATGTATATATATATACACACACACACACCTGTATTAATGTTGTGATATTACATTTATACAGATATCAAGGGATGAATTCAAATCACTTTTGACTTCTACATTTACAATAGATGCTCAAAATGGTTACCATAAGTGTCCAGACACTTCTGAGTACCGCAAAATACTTCTTGAGCAACGCTAGCCAAAGCGTCCAGTGAGACTGATACACATGCTGTTTTAATTTCTTCTTGAAGTGCAGCCTAAGGTAGTTGGTTTCATTTGTGCGAGTAACCATCTTCTGAGATAACGTCAAACTACACATCCTTGCTACAATTCGATTCAGCTTTGGAAAAGTACATAGGAAACAACTGTTAAAGTGTGTATACAGTTTTTGGTCCACTCTGTGAATATTGATATATTTATAGATATAAATATATATTTATCTACCTAATGAATGAAGGCAACAGAAAGCACAAAAAAAGATGGACATAAGAGTTAGCATATTCAGTGAACTGAAGGTTCCTAAATGCACAACTAGAAGGTTTCAGGTTTTGATTTTTAATAAATTTGCAAACCTTTTCGAAAACATGTTTTCACTTTGTCATTATGGGTTATTGAGTGTCGAACGATGGGCTAAAATGGCAATCATATGCATTTAAAATGAAATCTACCACACAATAAAGTGTACAGAAAGTGAAGGGGTCCGAATACTTTCTGAACTGACTGTAAGTTGATGAGTATGTTCAATATACATCAGCTTGTAAATTTTCATCCATTCATTTTTCTCTGTTTTTCATGGGTTTTCTCTGCGATGTGCTCACCACACTGTAAAGCTGTACTTTATTTTTTCTTTTTTTAAACTCTGTTGGTGTTGTTAGCTGCTGTTTTGCTGCCCATCTCAGGGTGTCGCTTGAATGCATGAGGCAATTATTGATATGGAGCTGTTAATATAATGCAGGAGTTTACAGCGTTGTTAACCTCACGAGAAATGAGTGTCCAGGCTGGAGGGACAAACACTGAAAAAAAAGTTGATGGACTCCATGGTGTCCTCTCATGTGTCAAACATTTCTATGCTTTCATAAAAAGCTCTTGTGTTCAGCATCTCTTGATGTTATCTTTATTTGCTTGCTTGCTTGCTTTCTATTGGCATGGTGACTAAATAAAGGCCTTGAGGCACCTCACTCATGGCACAAGTGTGCCAGCATCCCAAGGTTCCCAACCTGTACTGAAAGTGCCAGGAACACTGCTGTGCCAGAGCTTCGGTTACAGCTGCTCTAGAAATCCATGATGGATTAGAACATTGGTGTTTCTGCTAATATATGATCTGCATAATTGGAGGCAGCGTTGTTTTTTGTACTTACAGAAAGTCAGCCCCCGCTGTGCAGTGATATGCGAGTTACGTGCTGTACGCAATGCTGTTGCTAGGAGTTTTGCTTTCTGGGATGGCAGATGGCATCTTACAATACACCACCCACTGGCTGGTGAAAACCTTAATGAAAATGCAAAGTAATGCAAATGTGATTTATTTATTTATTATTAATCTGCTAAACCTGCTCTCCTATTTGTCTGTCTTATTATTTATTTGTTGACTTCTTTGAGACTGGAGAGCAGGTAGTTGGGGTGAATAAATCGGTCCAGTTCACTATAAATATCCATCCATCCTCTTCCGCTTATCCGAGGTTGGGTCACGGGGGCAGCAGCTTGAGTAGAGATGCCCAGACTTCCCTCTCCCCGGCCACTTCTTCTAGCTCTTCCGGGAGAATCCCGAGGCGTTCCCAGGCCAGCCGGGAGACATAGTCCCTCCAGCGTGTCCTGGGTCTTCCCCGGGGCCTCCTCCCGGTTAGACGTGCCCGGAACACCTCACCAGGGAGGCGTCCAGGAGGCATCCTGATCAGATGCCCGAGCCACCTCATCTGACTCCTCTCGATGCGGAGGAGCAGCGGCTCTACTCTGAGCCCCTCCCGGATGACTGAGCTTCTCACCCTATCTATAAGGGAGAGCCCAGACACCCTGCGGAGGAAACTCATTTCAGCCGCTTGTATTCGCGATCTCGTTCTTTCGGTCACTACCCATAGCTCATGACCATAGGTGAGGGTAGGAACATAGATCGACTGGTAAATTGAGAGCTTTGCCTTATGGCTCAGATCCTTTTTTACCACGACAGACCGATGCAGAGCCCGCATTACTGTGGACGCCGCACCGATCCGCCTGTCGCTCTCACGCTCCATTCTTCCCTCACTCGTGAACAAGACCCCGAGATACTTGAACTCCTCCACTTGAGGCAGGATCAACCCTGAGAGGGCACTCCACCCTTTTCCGGCTGAGGACCATGGTCTCGGATTTGGAGGTGCTGATTCTCATCCCAGCCGCTTCACACACGGATGCGAACAGATCCAGAGAGAGCTGAAGATCACAGCCTGATGAAGCAAACAACATCATCTGCAAAAAGCAGTGACCCAATCCTGCCACCGAGGAGTTTTCTGACCACCTTGGTGACCTCAGTCCCGGAGTTGGGGGAGCCCACCTCTGAGTCTCCAGGCTCTGCTTCCTCATTGGAAGGCATGTTAGTGGGATTGAGGAGGTCTTCGAAGTACTCCCCCCACCAACCCACAACGTCCTGAGTCAAGATCAGCAGCGCACCATCCCCACCATATACAGTGTTGACACTGCACTGCTTCCCCCTCCTGAGACGCCGGACGGTGGACCAGAATCTCCTCGAAGCCGTCCGAAAGTCGTTCTCCATGGCCTCCCCAAACTCCTCCCATACCCGAGATTTTGCCTCAGCAACCACCGAAGCCACATTCCGCTTGGCCTGCTGGTACCTATTAGCTGCCTCCAGAGTCCACCAGGACAAAAGGGACCGGTAGGACTCCTTCTTCAGCTTGACAGCATCCCTCACCTCCGGTGTCACCAACGGGTTCGGGGATTGCCACCACGACAGGCACCGACCACCTTACGGCCACAGCTCCGGTCAGCCGCCTCAACAATAGAGGCACGGAACATGGCCCATTCGGACTCGATGTCCCCCACCTCCCTCGGGACATGGTCGAAGTTCTGCCGGAGGTGGGAGTTGAAGCTACTTCTGACAGGGGGCTCTGCCAGATGTTCCTAGCAGACCCTCACAACACGTTTGGGCCTACCATCGAAGCCAACTCACCACCAGGTGGTGATCAGTTGACAGCTCCGCCCCTCTCTTCACCCGAGTGTCCAAGCCATGTGGCTGCAGGTCCAACGACACGACCACAAAGTCAATCATTGAACTGAAGCCTAGGGTGTCCTGGTGTCAAGTGCACATATGAACACCCCTATGCTTGAACATGGTGTTCGTTATGGACAATCCGTGACGAGCAGAGAAGTCCAATAACAAAACACCACTCGGGTTCAGATCGGGGGGGCCATTCCTCCCAATCACACCCTTCCAGGTCTCACTGTCATTGCCCACGTGAGCACTGAAGTCTCCCAGCAGTACGAGGGAGTCCCCAGAATGTATGCCCTCTAGCACCCCCTCCAGGGACTCCAAAAAGGGTGGGTACTCCAAACTGCTGTTCAGTGCATACGCACAAACAACAGTTAGGATCCGTCCCCCCACCCGAAGGCGGAGGGAGGCTACCCTCTTGTCCACCGGGGTAAACCCCAATGTACAGGCTCCAAGTCGGGGGGCAATAAGTATGCCCACACACGCTCGGCGCCTCTCACCGGGGGCAACTCCGGAGTGGTACAGAGTCCAGCCCCTCTCAAGGAGATTGGTTCCAGAGTCCAAGCTGTGCGTCGAGGTGAGCCCGACTATATCTAGCCGGAACCTCTCGACCTCGCGCACTAGCTCAGGCTCCTTCCCCTTCAGAGAGGTGACATTCCACATCCCAAGAGCCAGCTTCTGTAGACGAGGATCGGACCGCCAAGGTCCCCGTCTTCGGCCACCACCCAACTCACACTGCACCTGACCTCCTTGGCCCCTCCCATAAGTGGTGAGCCCATGGGAAGGGGGACTCACGTTGCCTCTTCGGGCTGTGCCCGACCGAGCCCCATGGGTGCAGGCTCAGCCACCAGGAGCTCGCCATCGAGCCCCACCTCCATACCTGGCTCTAGAGGGGGGCCCCGGTGACCCGCGTCCGGGCAAGGGAGAACACCGTCCAAATTTTTTGTTCATCATAGGAGGTTGTGTTGAACCGCACTTGTCTCATCCCTCACCTAGGACCAGTTTGTCTTGGGTGGCCCTACCAGGGGCATAAAGGCCCGGACAACAGAGCTCCTAGGATCATTGGGACACGCAAACCCCTCCACCACGATAAGGTGGCGGTTCGAGGAGGGGCACTATAAATATGCTACTCTTAAACAGCAGTCACACATAAGGTATTGAGATGCCATTCACATTTTCCTAATAATTTCTCCAGTCAGCCTTTCTTAGGAACAGCACCATTCATAGGTAAAAATCTTAATTTAATGTAGAACCTTTTATAACAAGGGTTTTCACATGCTATTATGAGGTACTGCAATCCAGATGTTTGAAATGTTGCCTTTTAAAATCAATGCTGTTGGTTCAGTATGTAATTAAGCACAGTATAACAACAAATTATTTTTTTATATACTATGTCACGTGTGTGTGTGTCAGAGGGTCACCCCAAGCGTGTAGTTCCACCAAAGGCCGAGAGAGGGTGCTGCCACTAACTCTCATGGTAGAGAAATGACCCAGTGAGGGCAACTGACTCCTCCCCTTCCTGTCCCTGGGCCATAAAAGCACAGCCGCCCAGAAGGAGGGGCCACTTCATTACTGAGCTACCAAAGAGACGCAGCTCCTCTGTTACCTAAGTGGAATTACTTTGCCTCAGTCTTTAAGAAGGCTATCATTTGTTGTTTTGACACCATTGTGCGTATACTGTATTTTCTTTATATTATTATTTGCAGTAAATGAGGATGGCCAAGTTGGCGCCCCAACATTTGTTTTGTCATGACCTGTCCCTCCCTCACCACAACTGCTTTGACTATTAATCTTTACATTAGTCACCATGCTAATGCTTGCTTTTTAAGATAGAATGTTTGATTCTCTTATGAAAAAGTTTGCAAGTGTAAGGCTGCTTTTGGTGAAATGTGCTACAGGATATACAATAAAGTATTAGGGGCAGCAAAGTGGTTAGTGCTTCAGCATCACTGATCAATCACTGAAAATGGTTGATGGCTTAGCCTAGAATCCAGTATGCTGTTTTTCATGAAAGGTGATATATAAGATAAAATTTAATTCCAAAACTGTGATGCTACACAGCTGCCTTATAGATGATGGGCTTGAAGTCAGCACCTGGTGTTTGTGCTTGTGGAGTTTATATGTCCTCCCTGTGTTTGTGTCGGTTTTCCACCAGCTAGTCCAATTTTTTTCCCATACCCTAAAGATGTGCATTTTAGGTTTATCAATAAGTTGCTGTGCTTCCTGTGTAAGACAGGTTAAAACCTAATTAATCAACATCAACCTTAGAGTTAACATTTGCAGTGCACCCTGCCATGCATATGTCTCTGTTATATGCCATTTGTTATGGGATTTGTAAAAACAGCGTTAATGATTGTGTTGTGTTATCTGTTGGAATGACAAATGAAATGTATTTTATTATGAAAAATGTTTCAAATGCACCATCTGTTGGAATGACAGAGACACTAGATTAGTTTGGATTAGATTAGATTAGATTTGATTTGATCCAACTTTATTGTCACTGTACAGGTATAATGAAATGCAGCTTAGCATCTAACCAGAAAGTACAAATAGTAGAATAGGTGCAATAGACAGTGGATGCAAATAGTTAATTTAAGTGGAATAGACAGTAAGGTGCAATAAGGCAGCATACAAATATCTATATGATATTTGAATTTACAGGTAGTAGTATATACAAGGAAAGGTATACAGATATGAATACTGTTCAGTAAGTACAGATACAAGATAATGAATAAATAATTTTATTTTCCAACCCGCTGAATCCGAACACAGGGTCACGGGGGTCTGCTGGAGCCAATCCCAGCCAACACAGGGCGCAAGGCAGGAAACAAACCCCGAGCAGGGTGCCAGCCCACTGCAGGGCACGCACACACACACCAAGCACACACTAGGGACAATTTAGAATCACCAATCCACCTAACCTGCATGTCTTTGGACTGAGGGAGGAAACCGGAGTACCTGGAGGAAACCTACATAGACACGGGGAGAATATGCAAACTCCATGCAGGGAGGACCCAGGAAGCGAACCCAGGTCTCCTAACTGTGAGGCAGCAGCGCTACCACTGCGCCACCGTGCCGCCCATAATTTTATGTACCAGATAGATATATGTAAACCAGTGAAAATATACATAGAGTACAGTCAGAAGTTATTGATATTTAGAAAGGTCAGCTATTGAGTGGTAAGGTTTGAGAGTTCAGAACGATGATGGTGTTATGAAAGAGCCTGCTCTTGTATAACAGAAGGCTCCTGTAGCGCCTCCGGATGGCAGGAGGGTAAACAGTCCATGGTTTGGGGTGTGAGGCATCCTTGATGATGCTGCAAACCCGTCGCAGTCACCATGTAGGCTGCAGGTCAGCGATAGTTGGCAGCAGGATGTCAGTGACATTTTAACCACATGTTGCAGGGCCTTCCTGTCAGCTACAGAGCAGTCACCATACCACACCGTAATGCAGTTTGTCAATATGCCCTCAACAGCGCAGCGGTAAGAGTGCAACAGAATCTGAGGAGACAGGCAGGCCTTTCTTTATCTTCCACAGAAAGTAAAGTTACTGCTGCGACTTTTTAAGAAGGCAAAGTGTTTATTTTCCAAGAAAGGTCCTCAGAGATGTGAGGACACAGGACACACAGCCAGACACACAGACACTTATCCTTTTATTAAGGTGGAATCTAAATTGGTTGTATGTGATTGTATGTTCCAGGACTGGCACCCCATCCAGGGTTTGTTTCTCCATTCTGTTCAGTGCTGTAGGGACTGACTGCTGTGAACCTAAACTAAGTTAGAAGATTTTGTTTTAATGTTATTTGCCATAAAACCAGTACAGGAAATAAAATGTGATCAATGAGATCAATTTACCCAGCTACAGTAAAACGAGCATTTTTCATTAAGAGTTATTGTGCAAGTTGATTTTGAATTGGAAAGGCGCTATACTAAGTGATAAAGAGAGGCTGACTGAAGGCGTTTTCTGTAATGATCTTTGTCTGCCATGTGTTTTTATGCCTGCCGCTCAAGTCTTATGCTTTCTCCACTAACCCACTGCTTATACTGCACTCCTCCTCTTCACTGCCTCCTTTTTCATTATAAAAGTACACAAAAGACTGAATAATATGTTACTTTTTTCAGAAAGTTAGTTTTCAGGTGAGCAACAGAGAACATTTTGTCATTTCAAGAGCTCAGTTTTTCCACTCTTTATTTTCTGAGCTGCAGTGCCCTTATCTGAAGATTGTTTAGATCTTCACCTGAAGACTTCAGCTTTTCATAACATGTCGTTTAAGACGGCTGTGGGCATCTCAAGCAGCCTGACGATGGCTGCGGGCACATGAAATTTACAAACAAAGTCTCCACTGTTGAGCAGGGCCATTTTGAATAATGGGCACCACAGCGGGGGCAGTAGGGCAATGATGGGATTCTGCTCATGAAGAACTAGTGAATCCAGAAATGTGTGGACAAGAGGTGAGCTTGGAGAGCATTCTCTATAAAGTCTGATTGATGGTAAATGGAGGCACACACATTCAATATCTCTGTCATTTTTAATTGCTGCCCGTCAGAAAGCCTGAAGTGAGAGCTGAGGCTGCAAGAATACAAAGGCACATATTTCCCTTTGTAGATAATCTCTAGCTGTGGGCATCTTCCTTGACATACCTGGGTGAGTGCAGGTCACTGAAGTCCAGATAGGAATAGGCGCTCACTTTAGAATTCCTTGTAATTATTTTGCCCTCTGCATAAAGAAGGCTGCGGTAAGCTTCACGTGGATGTTTGACCCTTTAAGCTGTTGAGAGGAAGTGAGTGTGAAAATATGTGGGACTCACAGCGAGATTCAGTTTTATTAATTGTTCCTGTTTCTTTACAAATGATAAATAAGATATAATAATAATAAAATCCATTGAACAGTATTTATAGGACATGTATTTTGTTTTTGAATATAAAGTATAGATGTGTTGTTCACTGCCTGAATATTTTCCTGTTCAATTGTATGTGTTTCATGTACAGTATCTCACAAAAGCGAGTACAACTCTCACATTTTTGTAAATATTTTATTTTATCTTTTCATGGGACAACACTGAAGATATGACACTTTGATACAATGTAAAGTAGTCCGTGTACAGCTTGTATAACAGTGTAAATTTGCTGTCCCCTCAAAATAACTCAACACAGAACCATTAATGTCTAAACCGCTGGCAACAAAAGTGAGTACACCCCTAAGTGAAAAATGTTCAAATTGTGCCCAAAGTGTCAATATTTTATGTGGCCACCATTATTTTCCAGCACTGCCTTAACTCTCTTGGGCATGGAGTTCACTACAGTTTCACAGGTTGCCATCCTCTTCCACTCCTCCATGACGACATCACGGAGCTGGTGGATGAACAACTTCTTTAACAGGTTTGACCACCCTAACCCACTCTCACTCTCACCTCGGAGTACTGCACCCTCCACACATCCTTCTGCTGATACCAGCATAGGAGAGACATCCCCACCCACGATTACAACAGCGCAGGTGAGCAGAGAGCTGAGGAGACTTCGTGCCAGCAAAGCAGCGGGTCCAGATGGAGTATCGCCACGACTGCTGAAGGTCTGTGCATTGGAGCTGGGGGGTCCTCTACAGCGCATCTTCAACCTGAGCCTGGAACAGGAGAGAGTCCTGAGGCTTTGGAAAACATCTTGCATCACCCCAGTCCCAAAGGTATCACGTCCTAGTGAGCTGAATGACTTCCGGCCTGTTGCTCTGACATCACATGTGATGAAGACCATGGAGAGGCTGCTGCTCACCACCTGAGGCCGCAGGTTCAACACGCCCTCGACCCTCTGCAGTTTGCATATCAGGAGAAGGTGGGAGCGGAGGATGCCATCATCTACATGCTACACCGATCCCTCTCCCACTTGGACAGAGGCAGTGGTGCTGTAAGAATTATGTTTCTAGACTTCTCTAGCGCCTTCAACACAATCCAACCTCTGCTCCTTAGGGACAAGCTGACAGAGATGGGAGTAGATTCATACCTGGTGGCATGGATCTTGGACTATCTTAAAGACAGACCTCAGTATGTGCATCTTGGGAACTGCACGTCTGACATTGTGGTCAGCAACACAGGAGCGCCGCAGGGGACTGTACTTTCTCCGGTCCTGTTCAGCCTATATACATCAGACTTCCAACACAACTCGGAGTCCTGCCATGTGCAAAAGTTCGCTGATGACACTGCTATCGTGGGCTGCATCAGGAGTGGGCAGGAGGAGGAGTATAGGGACCTAATCAATGACTTTGTTAAATGGTGCGACTCAAACCACCTACACCTGAACACCAGCAAAACCAAGGAGCTGGTGGTGGATTTTAAAAGGCCCACACCCCTCATGGACCCCGTGATCATCAGAGGTGACTGTGTGCAGATGGTGCAGACCTATAAATACCTGGGAGTGCAGCTGGATGATAAATTAGACTGGACTGCCAATACTGATGCTCTGTGTAAGAAAGGACAGAGCCGGTTATACTTCCTTAGAAGGCTGGCATCCTTCAACATCTGCAATAAGATGCTGCAGATGTTCTATCAGACGGTTGTGGCGAGCGCCCTCTTCTACGCGGTGTTGTGCTGGGGAGGCAGCATTAAGAGGAAAGACACCTCACGCCTGGACAAACTGGTGAGGAAGGCAGGCTCTATTGTTGGCATGGAGCTGGACAGTTTGACATCTGTGGCAGAGCGATGGGCGTTAAGCAGGCTTCTATCAATTATGGAGAATACACTGCATCCACTAAATAATGTCATCTCCAGACAGAAGAGCAGCTTCAGCAACAGACATCGTTCCTCCCCCAAACTATGCAACTCTTCAATTCCACCCAGGGGGGTAAACGTTAACATTATACAAAGTTATTGTCTGTTTTTACCTGCATTATTATCAATCTTTAATTTAATATTGTTTTTTGTATCAGTATGCTGCTGCTGGAGTACGTGAATTTCCCCTTGGGATTAATAAAGTATCTATCTATCTATCTATCTATCTATCTATCTATCTATCTATCTATCTATCTATCTATCTATCTATCTATCTATCTATCTATCTATCTATCTATCTATCTATCTATCTATCTATCTATCTATCTATCTATCTATCTATCTATCTATCTATCTATCTATCTATCTATCTATCTATCTATCTATCTATCTATCTATCTATCTATCTATCTATCTATCTATCTATCTAGAGACCTTTCGCTCCTCCACCTTCCGTTTGAGGATGCCCCACAGATGCTCAGCAGGGTTTAGGTCTGGAGACAATGCTTGGCCAGTCCAGCACCTTTACCCTCAGTTTCTTTAGCAAGGCAGTGGTCATCTTGGAGGTGTGTTTGGGGTCGTTATCATGTTGGAATACTGCCCTGCGGCCCAGTTTCCGAAGGGATGTCACAGTACATGTTGGCATTCATGGTTCCCTCAATGAACTGTAGTTCCCCAGTGCTAGCAGCACTCATGCAGCCCCAAACCATGACACTCCCACCACCATGCTTGACTGTAGGCAAGACACATTTGTCTTTGTACTCCTCACCTGGTTGCTGCCACACACGCTTGACACGCTTGGTCATCAGACCACAGGACATAGTTCCAGTAATCCATGTCCTTAGTCTGCTTGTCTTCAGCAAACTGCTTGCGGGCTTTCTTGTGCATCATCTTTAGAAGAGGCTTCCTTCTGGGACGGCAACCATGCAGACCAATTTGATGCAGTGTCCGGCGGGCGTATGGTCTGAGCACTGACAGGCTGACCCACCACCCCTTCAACCTCTGCAGCAATGCTGGCAGCACTTGTATGTCTGATTTCAAAAAGACAACCTCTGGATATGACGCTGAGCACGTGCACTCAACCTTTTTGGTCAACCATGGCGAGGCCTCTTCTGAGTGGAAACTATCCTGTTAAACCGCTGTATGGTCTTGGCCACCATGCTCCAGCTCAGTTTCAGGGTGTTGGCAATCTTCTTATATCCTACGCCATCTTTATGTAGAGCAACAATTCTTTTTTTCAGATCCTCAGAGAGTTCTTTGCCATGAGGTGCCATGTTGATCCTCCAGTGACCAGTATGAGAGAGTGTGAGAGCGATAACACCAAATTTAACACACCTGAGACCTTGTAACACTAACGAGTCACATGACATCAGGCAGGGAAAATGGCTGATTGGCCACAATTTGGACATTTTTCACTTAGGGGTGTACTCACTTTTGTTGCCATTAATGGTTGTGTGTTGAGTTATGTTGAGGGGACAGCAAATTTACACAGTTATACAAGTTGTACACTGACTACTTTACATTGTATCAAAGTGTCATATCTTCAGTGTTGTCCCATGAAATATTTACAGAAATGTGAGGGGTGAACTCACTTTTTTGAGGTACTGTATGTATGTGTGCAGGCGTTCATAGATATAAAGGTAGAGATACACAGTGTAGCTCTGTTTCTCTCTCATCCAGTGTAACAAAAGTGTCTGAGCATGTGTCTGTGTATCTGTGTGTTCCTCCAGTTTCTGTGTATCTGTCACATGTCATTTTGTACGGAATTCATAAAAGCCGGGCTAATGTTTGTGATGTGCCTTCTGTTGGAATGAATTTTATTACTACATCCATTACAAAATACACTGCAAACGTTAATTCTAAATATGCTGAGGTCTTCATTGATTTCTTTTATGACAATATCTATATGTATATATTGTGACATATATATACTGTATAGATATATGGACTTGATTCCCATTCCTATAGTAGTTATTTGTCCATATAAATTCTGCTCATTCTCTCTGTTTGGGTTTTCCTTTCACATCACTAAGATGTGCATTTGAGCATAATCAGCAATCCTAAATTGGCCTAGTGTGAGTACTGGCATGTGTGAGTAGGCCCTGGATGGTTCTAGCAGTATGCCCAATGCTGCCAGGATAGGCTGTGCTATTATACTGCATATGCATGTGTGTGTGTGTGTGTGTGTGCATGCGTGTGTGTGTGTGTGTCTATGCGGGGGTGTGTGTGTGTGCCAGTATAGTATGCTGGACATACGTCTTTGCCCACACAGAATGTATACTCACACACAGCATACACAGGAGTGTCTAGACCTCATCCTATTATTCCAACAAAGTCTTCATATCAGCTGTAGCAGACAATCTACATAATGTTTTATGCATTTTGCCATTCAGTTTTCAGAATGCATTATTATACAAGGCACCCAGTGCTGGAATGTCACACAAATACAGCAGGACCGTAAAATGGCAGTACGGGACCAGGCAATGAATTTATAATCAGACATGCCATTAAAGTGCACTATGACTCTCTCATAACTGCGACCTTAGCTTGATCTTTCATTCTGCTCATGGATGTTTGTTCAAGCTAATGAACTTGAGTTTCTTAGCCTGCATTTCCGTTCGCTAATTTATAGCCATTGATGCTTAGATAAACCTGGGGTGGGCCACAATCGTTGATTAATGAGAATTTTTCCCTGTCAGATGTGGGATCTGTGTGACTCTCTATTACTATATTTTACTCTAATTATCAGAGTAGACTTTATTATGGCCTGTGTGGTCCTGATGAAGCTGTTTGTGAGGTCTGAGGGGAAGTGGCGCCTAGGGCTCTGGGATCTCTTAGTGAGATGGCAGGCATTTCTTCTTCATTCCACCTTACACCACGTAGAATGTGATTGCCACAAGCAGACAACTGCATTGTTGGGCCGTCAACTGCCAACTGCCATTTATGGCCCAGTTATGACCCACTTTTTTTTAACAGTTTTACCACCTGGGAGCAGTTACCTTGTTTTAGTTGAGAATCTGGGATTAACAGTACAGTTGTCAATGTAAAACTTAAGCTATTTTTTAACATTTACTTATTTTGCTGACACACCTTCATCCAAGGTGACTTACAGTACATCATTTATGATTTAATTGGTTCCTTTTGTTTTGGTTTTCCAATTGCAGCACAGGCAGGTCAAGTGACTTACTTATGATCACATAGTGTCTGTAGCAACTAATTGCTAGCTGATTAAAATGATCGCCTCTCACGGTTCTTCTGCTTTCTCATCTGCAATGACGACTGTTGCCCTTTGAGTGGATTACCAAAGTTCTCTTCACAAATGTCAGAGTCATAGCTGCCCTTCAATGGGACAGACTACCATAAAGCGTCTGGTAAAGCATAAACAGCAAATTCAGGCCCCTGCACATACATTAAGGAAAGACACACGTGTCCTTAAAATGTTATTTGCTGTGAAAGGCACTGTATAAAAACATCAAGGCTTTCCCTCAAATTCCAAATGCCACAGCCTTGCATGTATTCTGTTTCTTCTTCTTGTCTGCTGGCTGGTAACTATTTTGCTTAAATCAAACAGACGGCTATGCAGTTTATTTCTCATGAACGGTGACAGGTTCTTAATAAACGCTTTTGGGTTGGGAAGAAACAACCACTTTGATTTTCAAGTTAGCTGCTTTTCAGCACAATATCAACAACACGAGGCATAAATAGGTTCAAGTTCGCCTAATTAATGCCAGGGGAATACCTGACGTTAAGCTAATGATGTTGGTGTCAATCAGCCGCTCGAGTGCCTCAGTGCAGATAAGGCTCCATATTAGGGGCACTTATGGAAGCTTGCATGCTCTGAATGCTGTCTCCGAGTTCTTGGATTCTGAAGGAAAGTCACCTGCTAAGCAAAAATCTATCTGGTGGCTTTTGAAATGTCCAACCTGCTTTCATTCTGAACACCTTTTAGTCTCAGCAGCAGCACTTCTGGAGTTCTTATCAGAACTCCTTGATTTATTTAATCATTTGAAAGCTCTAAATAATGTTATTGCCTATGAATCTGTGTCACTGTCTCGTTTTAGTAGAAGTTTGGGGTAGGTGGCAGTTCTTGGTCTTGAAGTTGTGTGGTTCTTAAGACTACACAGCAGTGTAGCATATCTGCAGAAAGCGTGCAAAGGCAAGCAACTAGAACAATGGAACCAGGAAAATGAACTTTATAACAATAGGATACCATGACAAATACATTATTACTATTGTGGACCACCAGGCTGACACCGTTGCCTCAACCCAACACAGACAACCATGGGATACAAGTTCAAGGCACACACTGAATTTTTTGTTTCCTTTTTACGTTGTGGGAAACGCCTTCCCCTGTTTCCCACAAGTCCAGCACAGTCCAAAGCACAAACACTTCACAACACAATTCTTTTCTTTTCTTTTTCTTCTTCTTTTCTTTTCTCCTCCTCTCCTCCCGGCAAGCTTCATCTCCCTCCTCCCACTCTGGCTCTTTGAGTATTGGCTCCTTTTATACTGCACTTCCAGGTGTGGCGAAAGAACTGCTCAAAAGGGCTCAGCAGATTCTGCTGCAGCAACCCCTGGCGGCACCCACGGATCCCAATAGGGCTGCACAAAACTCCAACTCCCATGGAGTCCAAGGCACCACTGTAACCCAGGGGAGCTGCCATCTAGCATTCTGGGGGAGGTAACACTCTGGCCAGGCTTGCTCCCCCGGTCCTCCCAGCGTGGAGGCGTCCCGGCCGGGCAAGAACCCCTGCCACACACTACACTGTTATAAAATCAAATTCTGAAGCCAGTTTGCTAATTCAATTCAGAGTCAAGTTGGAGGTGAAACCTATCATGGCATCTTAGGGCATCAAGCAGGATCCAATCCTGGACAGAGCACCAGTCCATCACAGGGCACACATTCACACAAGCCAAGACAGAACTGTCTTTAGGTTGTGGGGGCAAGCCCAAAGTTTCCAGAGAAAACCCACTTGGGTACCGGGCAAATGTGTCAATTCAGCACGATGGCAAACCCAGGGTTCCAGATCTGTGAAATGCCGGTGCTCACTGCTATGCCAATTTGCCACACTGCAATGCTATTCTGATTTACTGTACAAATACAGTGCCTATAAAAAGCAGATTGCAAGGGCGAGAAGCTGTGGAGTCAGGCCTTCCAACAGTGAGGTCATAAACGCTTACAAGCTCTAACATCTCAGGTGCCTGATTTTGGAGACCGCGTTGCTTATAAAAAGTCAGTTCACACCCCTTGGATGTTTTCACATTTTATTGTTAGAGAACATTCAGTCACACAGGATTTAATTTTTTTGACATTGATCATCAGGTACAACTTTTAAAATAGTGTTCCAACAGCAGGGGCTCTGTCCTCAATAAAGGCAAGGTCAAAACTCGATACCACCTTCCAGGAAACACCAATTTATATGGAGTTTTGGGTGTCTGGAGCAGAGCCAACACTGGGTGCTGGGCGCTAGACCTCCTCCTTGGCACTACAGAGGAAAGAGAAATGCTAAACTCATTTGAACCTCATCTGGAAAGTGGTACCCAGGAGCACAATCAGGAGGCTGAATAATCTGAAATGGTACAAAGATAAGAGTTAAACTTCCAGAGGTTTCAACAAATGATTGTAAGTTGCAAAAATCTGAAACTGTACTAGTTATCCAAAAGGGCATTTTTCAGGAAACAAGCAATGAGGTAAACACATCCAGCTTTACTGCAGGAAAAAGTTAATGAAGCCTTGAAAGTTGATGCAAGCAGTTCCTACAGGTGTCCAAACTTTTGTTGATTACTTACAAACCCTTTGTCGGTGTAAAAGCAGTGTTGAGACAAACTGCGTTAATAAGAATTATTTGCTATCATAACAGCAAGACATACCAAGAAAAAAGGTAATTAACAAAGGAGGACAGAAAGACCTGATAATAACCCTGAAAAGTGTTGGTTTCTCCTTTAGAGCCTTTCATTGTGTTGGTGAGTACAGTTTCCTACACCATCAAAAAAAAGTTGCAACCTGGAGGGAGGAAACTCTGATAGGAACAGATCTGGCAGACCCAAATCCACAACAGAATTAGAAGACAAGTTTCTCAGAGTGCACAGCTTGTGCGATTTATACATACATACATACATGATAATATCAGTATAACGTAGACAGCAGTAAGTTATTAATAAATATCCAGTGTAGATACTGTATATTATCATATTTGATGCACTGTGTGTGTATGTCTTATCCATGTATATTACACTATGGTCATAAAAAGTTAATGTCAGGAGAAGACTGCTGACAGCGGGCAGCACGGTGGTGCTGTGGGTAGCGCTGCTGCCTCGCAGTAAGGAGACCTGGGTTCACTTCCCGGGTCCTCCCTGCGTGGAGTTTGCATGTTCTCCCCGTGTCTGCTTGGGTTTCCTCCGGGTGCTCCGGTTTCCTCCCACAGTCCAAAGACATGTAGGTTAGGTGCACTGGCGATCCTAAATTGTCCCTGGTGTGTACCCTGCGGTGGGCTGGCACCCTGCCCGAGGTTTGTTCCTGCCTTGTGCCTGTGCTAGCTGGGATTGGCTCCAGCAGACCCCCGTGACCCTGCGTTAGAATATAGTGGGTTGGAAAATGACTGACTGACTTCTGACAGCAAAGGGTGCTACATGTCAAGTATGGAGTCATACATCATCCTAACAACAATTTATAGGTAACCTTCAGCTAGGGTAACGTATTCTGCTTATCACATGCAGGTAAGAATTTCACTGTACTCTGTACATGTAACAGTATGTAACCTTCTAACCCTATTGCTATGTCGGGAGCGTAGTGTACAGATTGTACATCTATTTGTGAAGAGTAACCCAGGAGGCACAGAGATAGAGAGATACTGACGGAGAGGTTCAAGCTTATTAAGTGAAGATCCAGGTAGACATCAGACATGTCTATCACGGTGCGTGTGGCCCAATGTGAATGTGCTGGTGTGATGCTAATTTGTGTTCTGTATTTTAGGGAGTATACACTTATTTTGATATTTTTTTCAAGTATATTGATTGTATTGCATATTCTCTGCTGTGTTTTGAACGGATTGTGGAAGTGTGCATGCATGGTTGTGTAAATTTGTTCACATTATTTTGTGTACAGTGTGTGCTCCTCCATGGCTGTATACTTTTACCTTACCGTGAAGAAAATGAAGTCGCTAAAACAAACCAAGGATGTTACAATAGCTTTAAAGCAAACCTGTCTCTTCCAGGTCCTTCACAGGGCCGTCTTAAGAGCATCATAGCCCCCCACCCTGGGCAAAGTAGTGCGCTGGGGCCCCTGTTTCAATAGTAAAACAGAAACATTCATAGTCATCAGCAACATCATGGGCCCCTATGCTCCTGGGGACCCTGGCCAGTGCCCATTGTGCCCATACTTTAAGACGGCCCTGTAGACCTCAGTCATTATCCTCATGTGTCAGAACTTTACATTTCAGCACCTCAGCTAGAAGGTCACATTTGTTATGCATGTTTAAAGTATGAAGACATAAAGCATTACACATTCATTTGAAATGATGAGTAAAAATATCACAAACGATTAATGGTAATGATTTAACTTCTCTGAAGTAAGGATAGTATTAAGTGTTCAGCCCTTACCTGAGATGAATATAAATGTGCAAATCCAGCTCCAGAGCTGGGCCAGGTCAGCCCTGTAGATGCACTTACCAGGTGCCATCTTCTTTTAAGATGTTAGAGGAGTGACTCTATCCTCTCTGTTCACACTTCAGGTTGTGAGTGCTTCAAAGGGGCCTTTCATTTGTACCAAGTAACAATGTTGGCTTTGACAAGTGCATTATTTAAGGGAGGTTGCATTATTTATGCAGGGTTAAGGAAGGTGCATATTAATAAAGCAGAGCAGAAGATGCCATACATTTGTGAGAAGCTCAAGACTACCCCCAGGACTGTCCCTCTGGAAGAAGTAGACATGTAACAAAGAAAAAAAATCGGTAAATGTCAGATAGAATGTGAAGAACAAACAGCCATTGTGCAGCCCTAGAATCAATTAAATAAGTAAAACGTTATAGGAATCAACCAACCTACTGGTTCTAGTAACTTCTGCCATTATTACAAAAAATAACAGATGAATTAATTAAATTATCACTTTTGGTTGTTTTAACCCATATATATAGTTGCCCCAAAAAAAAAAGACAACAAAAAGCAAAGTACTATATATATGCAGGGGTGGGCAAAAGTAGGTTTACAGTTGTGAGCACATGAAGCCGGCAATTTGAGTGCTTACGAAATTGTACCTAAATGATATTCTTTTGAGTGAATAAAGTTAATAAAGCTATTGTCATAATCATAACCTGCTGGTGTTTTTCTATATGATTAACTGTTAACCTACATTTGCTCACCCCTGTATATGAACTTTTAGGTTAGCCTGTCCTAAACCTGCTGCCTGCTCATTTACTTGTCCTCAGCTAGTCCACTCATATGCATTCCTAATACATTAGTGCCTCTTCAGTTTAAATGTATGCTGTTCTGGTGGTACAGCAGCATTCCAAAAACTATCTATTTTCCTAACCCCCTTATCCAGGTCTGAGTCATTGGACAGAAATAGTCTATTCCAGCATAGGCTGAGAACAATTCCTGGACAAGATACCAGTCCATCACTGGTGTGTGGATACAGTTAGTCACAATTCACTAATTATGTGCTCCCCTAGCCCTGGAACAGACACTGCCATCTAGAGGCTGCTTGCTTATATTACACCCAGTGTCTTATTTTTTTGTGTTACATCATCTATCAAAGTATGGATCATACCAAGTCTTCCTGTCTTTGTCCTGCCTCCTTGCCAACCCTGCAACCTTTCACTAAAGTTGACTAAACAAAACACAAAGACATTATAAATTACATAAAAAATGCAAAGAGTTGCATCACCACAAACATACCATGTTTCCGTAATGTGCAAAAGTTGTAATTATAATGTAAAAACTGATTTTACCAGTCAGACACGTGGGCCTTTATCTTTCACCTTGCAAAAAGGTGAGCTCTTATAGTGGAAAAATATTCTTTCTATGGGCTGAGCCTGACTTGGATCTCATCAGTGAGCACCACTACCAGCCCCAGATGTAGATAGATAGATAGATAGATAGATAGATAGATAGATAGATAGATAGATAGATAGATAGATAGATAGATAGATAGATAGATAGATAGATAGATAGATAGATAGATAGATAGATAGATAGATAGATAGATAGATAGATAGATAGATAGATACTTTATTAATCCCAAGGGGAAATTCACATACTCCAGCAGCAGCATACCGATAAAGAACAAAATTAAATTATTAAATTAAAGAGTGATAACAATGCAGGTATACAGACAGACAATAACTTTGTATAATTTTAATGTTTATCCCCCCAGGTGGAATTGAAGAGTCACATAGTGTGTGGAACGATCTCCTCAGTCTGTCAGTGGAGCAGGAAAGTGACAGCAGTCTGTCGCTGAAGCTGCTCCTCTGTCTGGAGATGATCCTGTTCATTGGATGCAGTGGATTCTCCATTATTGACAGGAGCCTGCTCAGTGCCCTATGATGTAGGTGGTGGACCTAGCATTCCTGACCCAGATAAGGGTGTTACTTAATTCAGTTAGTGCCATCGTGGGTAGTGTAATGTTTTAGATGCTTCTTTTTCTCAACACTCCATGTACACCAATCAAAACATGTTTAAATATAGAATAAGAAAAAGGTAGCGTGGAATGAATTAAAACAATGAAAATGAGAGATGTAATTAAAAAAAACTCAATGTTCTCCAGTAAGGCCATCTTTTCTTGCTTAGTGGGGTCAGCGTTATTATACAGTACTAGCTGTGTAACCCTGTGCTGTAAAAAGCCCGGGCTCCTAGAAACTATTAAAAAAAAAATAGAAATCCAGAGTCGGTGGTTTCATTATGCGGACATGCTCGCCCCCCCTTGTCTATCAGCGGCTAAGCAAGTTTCTCTCTCTTCAGAGGTTTTGTTTTGCCGATGTGGTTGCTTCGCTTGTGTATTAGCGGCTAAGTGAGTTTGCCTTTCCTCAGCGATCTCACTTTGATGACAGAGTCACTTTCTTTTAGCTTCATGCTGTAGCCTCGTACTTCTTTCTTCTTCCGACTTGTTAACTTGGGGCCGCCTTGCCGGCTCATTGAGTTTCATGCTGTAGCCTCGCACTTCTGGGCCAAAGAGACAAACACACACACTTCCACACGTAGATGTTTATATAAAACATATGGTTCCTCTCCCAGCACTGCCAGTCAATGTGTTTCTCTCAGATCCCCTCTTTTTGTCCCACACTCTTACATGGCTCTCCAAGACTACCATTAGTGTCCAGCCTGTATGTAATTATCATCTACCAGAATTTTTAGAGTTTGACTAGAAGTGGGTATGGAGTCACACCACGGCCTGTGTCCTGTACTGAAAACTCCATTCTTCAACTTTTCTCAATAATAAGGAGATTAAAAATATTAGGGAATTCAGTTGTAGATTCAATGGAAGCTAAACTCTGGTGACAGACAGCTAGAAGAATTCTGCCATGTTCTTGATCTTCCTCTCCCTTTATCTTTCTAACTGAAACAAGCTTGAGTTTTGTCTGTGAACTTGCAGGGTTACAGTATACCCAGGCTACACCTGTATTGTCTTCACTCTGTGTTTAGGGTTATTATTAAGTTGGAAGGTGAACCTTCAGTCCAGCCTGAGGTCTAGAATGCCCTGGAGTAGTCTTTCATTAAGGAGATCTCCGTACTTTGATTCATTCTGCTTTCCTCAACCCTGTTCAGTCAGTCATTCAGTCCCTGACACTCAAAAACAATCCCAACAGCACAACGCTGCCACCACCATGCTTCCCTGTTGGAATGATATTGCACATGTGATGAGCAAAACCTGGTAGATGTGATACTGAGAATTGAGAACAAATGGTTCAATATTGGTATCATCAGACCAGAGAAGCTTGTTTCTCACAGTCTGAGAGTCCTTTAAGTTCCCTTTTGCCAACTGCAAGAGGGCTTTAATGTATCGTCTGGCCACTTTGCCATAAAGCCCAGATTAGTGGAGTGCTGCTGTAGTGGTTGTCCTCCTAGAAGTTTCTCCCATCTCCACAAATGTCCTCTGGTGCTCAACCAGAATAACCATCAAGTTCTTGGTTATTTCTCTTACCATTCCCCTTTCTACCACAAACACTCACTTTTTCCGGTTGGCCATCTCTGGAACGAGTCATGGCTGTTCCAAATTTCTTCCATGTAAGAATTATGGAGACCAATGTGCTCTTGAAAACCTCCAATAATGCAAATTTTTTTTAGTGGCCTTTCCCTGATCTACACCTTGACACAATCCTGTCTCAGACCCTGCTGTCAATTCCTTTGACGTCAAGGCGTGGTTTCTACTTAACTGTGGGACCTCCTATCCACAAGTGCGGGCTTTTCCTAATCATATATCCATTTAATTGACCACAGGTGGACTCCAAACCAGGTGTAGAAACATCTCAGTGGTGACTAATAGAATGGGATACACCTGTGCCAAATTTCAAGTGTCAGAGCAAAGGGTCTGAATACTTGTGTCAATGTGATATTTCAGTGTTTTATTTTTAATATATTTGCAAAAAAATGGAAAAATGCTATTTTTATATTTTCATTCTGGGGTATTGAATGTTGCCTGATGTAGGAAAAATAAATTTAAAAGATTTTAGCACAAGGCTGCAACATAACAAAATGTGAACAAGGTTGAGGGCTCTGAATACTTTCTGAAGGCACCGTGTGCAATAAACATTTAAACACACATATACAGCTACTTTATGTGTTTGTGCATTAAAAAAATATATATTAGAGTATTATTAGCAAGAGTGAAAGGAAAGGTCTACAAGACGGTGGTGAGACCAGCTATGTTATATGGGCTGGAGACGATGGCACTGACCAGAAAGCAGGAGACAGAGCTGGAACTAATCAACAAGACACTAATCAACAAGATTTGCGTTGGATGTGACAAGGAGGGACAGGATTAGAAACAAGTACATTAGAGGGTCAGCTCAGATTAGACGGTTGGGAGATCCAAGTCAGAGAAGCGAGATTACGTTGGTTTGGACATGTGCAGAGGAGAGATGCTGGGTATATTGGGAAAAGGTTGCTAAGGATAGAGCTGCAAGGGAAGAGGAAAAGAGGAAGACCTAAGAGAAGGTTTATGGATGTGGTGAGAGAGGACATGCAGGTGGTGGGTGTAACAGAACAAGATGAAGAGGACAAGAAGATATGGAAAAAGATGATCCACTGTGGCAACCCCTAATGGGAGCAGCCGAAAGAAGAAAGAACAAATTAGAGTATTAGAACTGATTTGTGAAGAACTGGCCATGCACACTGAGTTGTCAGTTTATTAGGTACCCCATACCTTCACATAAATTTTACATTCCATACGTCACTTAATAGCAGTGTGTGGCATATGTCAAGCAGATCAGCATTCCTGTAAGAATTCAGTAAGCATGGAATGAATGGCCTTAGTGACTCTGAACCTTGCATGACAGTCAGCACTAGACATTATGAGGTGAGGACTGAATTGGCAGATCTGAAGTTTAGTCCGCTAGACTGCACTACCAGTTTAAAAATTGTATACTGTAAGCAGTGGGTTGGTGTCACCCAGTGTGGTAATCAATGCAGGATTAAGCTCCCCACAGGCCCCTGAGGAACAGAGCTACTTAAAAGAAAGTTGCAATGCAGTGTGCAGACACCCGCCATTTAATGTCGTATGGTAATCCCATCTATCCCCACTGGACACTCGATCATTTAAACGAGCAGGCAGGGGGAATGTGGGTCCCCCTTGGTGACTTCAGCCCATGGACATTTGACCCTTTTATCAAGTGATGTGTGGTGAATTGCACCAACATTTGATAGACAGTCATTCTGGTATCACCCCCTCTGATGGTGTCACCAGGTGCGGTCCCCCCTCAGTGGCGCAATTGACTTGTATGTGTGGTAATGAGACAAGGCTTACTGAAGAAACACAGAAAGAAGTAATGACACTGTGATTACAACTACTAGTGACAAAAAGTAAATAAATTAAATATGAGTATGGGAGTAAAATGCTAAGAAACCAGTCAAGCATGAGAATGACACACATGTCTGATGAGTTTCTTTGTGAGATAATATAACATTCTGAATACTGCTTAATCCAATTTAGGGTCACAAAACATATCCTGGCAGCATCAACAACAATTTATTTCATGTCTGGCTGAATCCCACAGAAGGAATGCCTCAATGGGCTTTAACAGGCTCTGTTTTTGACAGACCCAGCCTTGACTCCCTAAGAAGACAAGAACCCCCCCCAACACCACCGACAGCACACAAAAAAAAACCCTAGTAGGGAAAAGATGGAAGTAATTTTGGGAACGGCAATTCAGAGAGATACTCCCCTCCCAGGTAGGTTGGGCGTGCAATGATTGTCAAGGGGTAAACACAACCCACAAAACAGAGCACAAGTAATCCTCTTCACAAAACTTGATGGCCAATCTATCACTGCCACCTCAGAAATGCAACACAATAGTACAAAGTGTTTTGTTCTTACATGGTGAGCCACACCAAGTGCAGGCGTAGAGTAGAGTGCTACGACAACTCTCAGGACAAAATGTAAGAACAGAATATACCACTCACTAAATATACAACTAGCACATACTGTATAAGGGTACACATTTGTTCAAATACATCAAAAACAAAGTAGACACTGATGAACATAAATGAAAATCAGCAATATCTGTCCATCAGCTGACTGTAAAACCCCAGCCAGATTGTAGAAAAGAAGTCAGACATGCCAGAAACAGTCAGAGTCCCAGAGACTTCAGCCAACAAGCCGCCTCCCCCTCTCGCCATTCTACAGCTGAGTCAGTGCTGGGACAGCCAATCAGATGAAAGGACGCTTCATAGTGATGATTGCAGTGCTTCTTTATCTGAGATGACTCTGCCAAAGGCAGGCAAACAACTTGGCACTAAAGCAGTGGCACCAAGTGCCACATGAGGATACCAAAACAGAATAGGCAAGGATTAGGAATAGTTAATAAATAGCATATTACTAGTTTTAATACTAATGACTAACCACAGAGAGAGTTAATAAGCAGCTCTACTCAACTGAAGTAGTGGGTCTTCAGTCAGGATTTAAAGGCTGAGACTGAAGGGACACCTCTTAAAGTATCAGGCAGACCATTCCACAGCTTTGGAACCCTGTAACTAAAAGCTTGACCTCCCATTGTTATTTTATGAATCCTTGCAATCATAAGCAGGCTGGCATCTTGAGATCTTAATGTGCTCTCTGGTTTGTAAGTAATGATAAGTTCAAATAATTAAGCAGAGTCTTGGCCATTTTAGGCTTTACATGTTAAAAGAAGGATTTTGAAGTCTGCCCTGAACTTAACCGGGAACCAGTGTAAGGACTTCTGAATTGGTGTTATGAGTTTGTATTTTCTTGTTCTTGTAATAATTCTTGCAGCAGTATTTTGGATTAACTGGAGGCTGTATAAAGAACAGTTTGAACATCCAGTGAACACCACACTGCAGTAGTCAATCCTACTAGAAATAAATACATGAATTAATTTCTCAGCATCCTGCATATTTAGAAAACATCTTAATTTTCTACCATTTTTAAGATGGAAAGAGCACGTTTTGGATAGTTGTGTAACGTGCATTTTAAATGACATGCTAGTGTCAAAGATAACACCTAAATTGCGTGCTGGTTCAGTAAAACTAATGGTGATTCCAACAGCATTTTCCCCTCCAATAATTAACAATTCTGTTTCACCTGTTGTGATAAAGAATCCACTCCAGACATTATAAAGGTTTGGGGCAGCCACCCGTATATTGTATCCTGGCTGCAAAGGTTTTAAATAATGTTCACAAGACTGAGTCCAAAACAGAACTGTCTGATTGGAAGCAAGATGGGGGCTTTAAAGGCCCATAGTGGAAGTAACGTCATTAGGGGGCCAGAACCAGAAGTGACGTCATCGGGCCTGGGGGCCGGAAGTTGCATCATCAAGGGTGCCAGAAGTGACGTCATCAAAAGCGTCGGAACCGGAGGGATTTCCCGGGAATGGTCTGCAAAGAACTGAAAAAGTCAGCACACCCTGCCACCCCCTGGTCTGATGTGGTATTACTCAAGCCCTTTAGCTGCCTCCTGTTTACATGTGTGTGACACTATGCTCAAAGACAAGTAGTTCTCATCCATTCACATCCACCAAATTAAGGACCATCAGAGAAACATCATTTGGTCTAAAAGTAAAGTATAACTGGGTGTCATCCGTGTACAAGTGAGAATTAACATGATGTTTTCTACAGATAATTCCCAGTGGAAACATGTAAAGTGAAAACAGTAAAGGTCCCAGTACTGAGCCCTGCGGGACACCATATTTCACTTCTGTGTTTAGTGATGGAGTACTGTCAGGACATTCCTGTATGTACTGGAATCGATTTGATAAATAAGAACTAAACAAGGAGAGGACATTGCCTGTGAGCCCAATGTCAGATTCCAGCCCGTGTAGTAAAATAAATAACCCTAGATAGGTCAATTTCCTTCATCAGAAGATATCAGAATGTCATTTACAGAACTGTGTGCAAGACAGAAAGTGAGAATAAATGAGGGTGGTAGTAGATTGCAGGGCCCAGTCATGGACATACCTAAATCCAGTTTATCATCCCCAGTCAATCTCACATGCAGGCCTTTGGGGATGTGAAAGGCAAACAGCAGTAATGAGCAAAACCCACACAGGCACAGGGGATCTGCAAAGCAGCAGCACTAACCACTGCGCCCCTGTGCTTCCTGCATCAGATAATTTGTCATGAGTAAATGAAAATAGCCATGGAAATTTCAAAAATATGATAAGAAGTTATGGCGGATTGTTTATTTGTTGTTGTTTTAAAGTCCTATTTTGTGTCCAGTCTCAGCCCTCATCTGCCAAATAAAAATTTATTTGGCATGTCTGAATCATGTTGTTTATATACAGTGGTGTGAAAAACTATTTGCCCCCTTCCTGATTTCTTATTCTTTTGCATGTTTGTCACACAAAATGTTTCTGATCATCAAACACATTTAACCATTAGTCAAATATAACACAAGTAAACACAAAATGCAGTTTTTAAATGATGGTTTTTATTATTTAGGGAGAAAAAAAATCCAAATCTACATGGCCCTGTGTGAAAAAGTAATTGCCCCCTTGTTAAAAAATAACCTAACTGTGGTGTATCACACCTGAGTCCAATTTCCGTAGCCATCCCCAGGCCTGATTACTGCCACACCTGTTTCAATCAAGAAATCACTTAAATAGGAGCTGCCTGACACAGAGAAGTAGACCAAAAGCATCTCAAAAGCTAGACATCATGCCAAGATCCAAAGAAATTCAGGAACAAATGAGAACAGAAGTAATTGAGATCTATCAGTCTGGTAAAGGTTATAAAGCCATTTCTAAAGCTTTGGGACTCCAGCGAACCACAGTGAGAGCCATTATCCACAAATGGCAAAAACATGGAACAGTGGTGAACCTTCCCAGGAGTGGCCGGCCGACCAAAATTACCCCAAGAGCGCAGAGACGACTCATCCGAGAGGTCACAAAAGACCCCAGGACAACGTCTAAAGAACTGCAGGCCTCACTTGCCTCAATTAAGGTCAATGTTCACGACTCCACCATAAGAAAGAGACTGGGCAAAAACGGCCTGCATGGCAGATTTCCAAGACGCAAACCACTGTTAAGCAAAAAGAACATTAGGGCTCGTCTCAATTTTGCTAAGAAACATCTCAATGATTGTCAAGACTTTTGGGAAAATACCTTGTGGACTGATGAGACAAAAGTTGAACTTTTTGGAAGGCAAATGTCCCGTTACATCTGGCGTAAAAGGAACACAGCATTTCAGAAAAAGAACATCATACCAACAGTAAAATATGGTGGTGGTAGTGTGATGGTCTGGGGTTGTTTTGCTGCTTCAGGACCTGGAAGGCTTGCTGTGATAGATGGAACCATGAATTCTACTGTCTACCAAAAAATCCTGAAGGAGAATGTCCGGCCATCTGTTCGTCAACTCAAGCTGAAGCGATCTTGGGTGCTGCAACAGGACAATGACCCAAAACACACCAGCAAATCCACCTCTGAATGGCTGAAGAAAAACAAAATGAAGACTTTGGAGTGGCCTAGTCAAAGTCCTGACCTGAATCCAATTGAGATGCTATGGCATGACCTTAAAAAGGCGGTTCATGCTAGAAAACCCTCAAATAAAGCTGAAGTACAACAATTTTGCAAAGATGAGTGGGCCAAAATTCCTCCAGAGCACTGTAAAAGACTCATTGCAAGTTATCGCAAACGCTTGATTGCAGTTATTGCTGCTAAGGGTGGCCCAACCAGTTATTAGGTTCAGGGGGCAATTACTTTTTCACACAGGGCCATGTAGGTTTGGATTTTTTTTTCTCCCTAAATAATAAAAGCCACCATTTACAAACTGCATTTTGTGTTTACTTGTGTTATATTTGACTAATGGTTAAATGTGTTTGATGATCAGAAACATTTTGTGTGACAAACATGCAAAAGAATAAGAAATCAGGAAGGGGGCAAATAGTTTTTCACACCACTGTATATATATATATATATATAAATATATATATATATATATATATATATATATATACTGAGCAGTTATTTTAAATATTATGAAAAAGGTACAGTTTGAAGGACACTGAAACATTCTTCAGAATGAGTTGACAAATTATTCTACTTTTCACTGTTCCACCTGAATGGAGAATTTGCAGCTGGTAAATAAATGCAGGTGATTACTTGCCAGCACACAAAAGCAATCGGAACGGGGAATTGTTTTCTTTCAAACTTGCACGAGTACCACATATTTTCTCCTTGAAGCACGATGAGGATGACATTCAAGTCTGAACCAGAAGCATCGCATCTTAGGCACCGTTTTTTGTGCTTCCTCTCCCCACGTCAATCCCGCATTTCCAAATAGAACAGTGCCCTCGGGGGGCTGGCTTTAAGTACTGCAATTTAGTAACTCAATAAGTTAGTGATGACGCCGCCAAAGGCCTTGGTCCCCATCGATTAATTTTGGCGATGACAGCTTGCCACGTGACACTGGAGGATCTTGTTTAAAAACTTCCCATCTCCTGGTAATGAACATCTATATATTTTGAATGATTGCAACCGCACCGTATTGCTTGTTGCCCTCAGCCCCCGAAGAAAACGCGACAGCTGTCTCAATGAGTAATATCCTCGCCTTAATAGTAAATAAAAACTGGAGTTGCTGAAAACGACAAGGTCTGACCTTTGCGTTATGGGAAGGCAAGCTTCGAAAAGGAGAGATAATTGGGGAGATGAATGGGCGTCTTGACTTGCGGTGCTGCTTTTATATTGGACGGGTGACAAAGAGAGGCAAAAATTGCTTAAACGAGAAGCTTAAGGGAGCCACTTATTTGCCTCAGAATGACAGAGACGATGCCTGTGTGAGTGGGAGGGTGAACTATTGACTGTATTGCCGCTGTTAAAATTGTCATAGCTTGACATTCGTCAGAGATTGCCACAAAATTACAATGCAGACACGCTTTCCACAACAAAGCCCTGCTAAATGCTTATTAATCTGTAGTGATATAAATTCATATTTCATTACATATTTGTTACTAGGTGGTGCATTGCTTTTCCCTGCTTTGACTCCTGCACATATTGTACTGTATGTCTTACAGCGTGGCCTTTATGTGATAAGAGTAGAGCAAGTGCTAGGCTTGAAAAATCGTTTACTAACTAATTGTTGTCTGGGGAAAAGGTGCTCTACACCTAGGCTAACACTTTTCTGCCAAGTCGCCTGTCTTTAGGACCCCTCCTGCCTAACGCCTTTCATGAAGCTCATGTTCTTTGTTTAGAAGCGCGCTCTTTAAACTGATGATTGATTCATTCATTCCAGCATCAGGTCTGCATTCCCTCGCTTCTCATTAGTTCTGCCTGACATTGTACTTGATCTTTGTGCAAGCATGCTGTCATACCGTTCATTATAAAAGGCACTATATATATTTTTATAACAAAGACTGATTGATTGACCTCATCCCAGTCCTCTACCTAACCTCAGCACGGCTATTTTTTTGTGTCATATTTAATGGTTTGCTAGTAGGAGGAATCTGTGTTGCCCTGGTAAGTCATTTTAAGGCAGAACTACAGTATCTAACGTTCTGTTTGGCCGTAGAAGACATTTTGCCAATTCTTTTCCTAGGAGGCATAGTTTTGACAAAAAAAAAAAAAGAAATTAATAAAATACAAAAATCAATAAAATTTTAAATAAATAAATAAAATAAAATACTGATAAAATTTGAAATATATGAGAAATATGACTTAAAAAAAATCTTGATGCTTGATTCTTTAAAAATACAAATACTGCCATAGGCATGATGCACCCTCTGCTTTGTGTGGGATGTGGTGTGGTGTGGTGTGGTTCAGTTTTAGGCTGTGCATTGTGCACTCTAGCCATGATTGGAATACTCTGGGATGTGCCCAGGGCAGGATCGGGTTGTGGACTATGTCATTGGGCAACTGCCTCACTATATTTTAGGGTATCCTAAACTCAGGTCATGTTGTTTGGATCTTTAGCTGTTTCTCAGGTAGTTTTGGATTTGGCACATTAGAACATCAGAACAATTTTGTGAAAGCTGGATATCGGCCGAGCAAAGCTTGTCAATTCTAATCATCTGATTTCTTCAAATTAAGGTTGAGTCCAGATTTGAAGGTCCTCAAAGTCCTAGTGTCTACTTTTCTACTTGATAACATATCCCATACTTCTGTGGTCTTGTATGTAAAGAAAATGTTTAACATTTACGTTACCATGTACCTTGTAGCAAAGGCAGAGAAAATAATTTGAAAGAAGGGAGAGAACAAAGTTTATCTGCTATATAATATAACATTGATGTCTGTGTGTCCAGTTCTCTCAGAGCATTGTGATTGGTCAGTTTGGCTTTGGTGACACAAGAGAAGAGGAAGCGCGAGTATAAGACCCCCAAGGAGGAGTAAAAAGGTATGAGCCAAGGTATGCTGAGAGTCGCCTTCAAAGACAGCAAGTGTTAAACAGGACAAGGCACTTCGAAAATAGAGACAGAGTCTGAGAAGAAGGCTTTATGGGAGCGCAAGCCCCAGGGCAGGATCGGGTTGTGGACTATGTCATTGGGCAACTGCCTCACTATTTTTTAGGGTCTTCTACACTCAGATCATGTTGTTTGGATCTTTAACTGTTTCTCAGAATGTTTCGGATTTGACACGTTAGAACATCAGAACAGTTTTGAGAAAGCTGGATATTCAGCCAAACAAAGCTTGTCAATTCTAATTATCTGATTTCTTCAAATTAAGGTTGAGTCCAAATTTGAAGGTCCTCAAAGTCTTAGTGTCTACTTCTCTACTTGATAACATATCCCATACTTCTATGGTCTTGTATGTAAAGAAAACATTTAAATTTACCTTTAACATGTTTCCGTTTGTTTGACGGTGCGGGTCGGCTCCTTGCTCCCTTTAACCACTGCTTTCTTTTCTTTAGTTTGTTCCTCCCTCTCTCACACTCGCACTTCCCTTTTTAAATGCGGGGACATGGCACAGATGTGGCAATCAGCAACTCCTGGGGTCAGTTAAGGGTGCGAGCAATCCCGCACCTGTGTACTGAGTGTCGGGCATTGTGTGCCCACATTGCACATGGGGACTGATCTTGCCACACTACCATGCCCCCTCCTGAAGACACGAGTCTCAATTATTTATTTCAAATGTAGATCAGCCGCAGACCTCACTTTACCACAATCTCCACTCTTTAAACTAATGAGTTTAAAATGGAAGCTTGCTGGGTTGCGTGGTTCCTTGGAGAACCGTTTTTTGACGGAGAACTGTTTCATTCTAGAAAGTGTTCTTTGCATATGAAATCAGATCTTAGACTTTGAAACCATTCTCAATATGTAGACACAAAGAAATCTTTAATGTATGGTAGACTACCTAGAAGGATACGAACAGATCAAAAAAGCTGAACTATAGCCTGTGTGACTGTATGCATCAAGAGTACTTTAAAAAAAAATACACCCAAAAATATTTTTTTATATTACTTTTTACATGTTTTACGTTTACGTTACCATGTACATTGTAGCAAAGGCAGAGAAAAAAAATTGACAGAAGAGAGAAAACAAAGCTTATCTGCTATATAATAAAACACTGAGATCTGTGTGTCCAGTCCCTCAGAGCATTGCGATTGGTCAGTTTGGCTTTGGTAACACAAGAGGAGAGGAAGTGCGAGTGTAAGACGCACAAGGAGGAGTAAAGACGTATGAGCCAAGGCATGCTGAGAATCGCCTTCAAAGATGGCAAGTATAAAACTGGACAAGGCACTTTGAAAATAGAGACAGAGTTTGAGAAGAAGGCTTTACGGGAATGAGCTCAAGAGTGAGAGCGCCGGTGAAGAGATGTTTCGACACAGGCGAATACAGAGGATACACGTAGGGCAGGAGATAACAAATATTTTTTAACTATTCTGTTACCTGTCTTTGACAGTTTCTGTGGCTAGTGACATAATAAAGCCAACAGTTTGCAATGCTGATCAACAGCAAACAATGTGAAAAAATCCATGGGTAACTCATTACCTTCATTACTCGTGTCACATTATCCAGTTGTACAGTATGTTCAAAATCGGCAAAACATGCTTTTTTTTTCTTTAATATTACATCCATCCATTTTCCAACCCGCTGAATCCAAACACAGGGTCACGGGGGTCTGCTGGAGCCAATCCCAGCCAACACAGGGCACAAGGCAGGAACCAATCCATATTATATATAATATATTCTGGAATATTAGCAGACAACATAACAAGAACTAAAGCCTCATGGGAGTGACTTACATAAAGAAGATAGGAAAGGGAGATGGTAATGTAACAGAGAGGGAAGCAAGCAGCTTTCCATGTAGTGAGCTTTCCTATGGGGTAGACACAGCAATGTGAACAATGGTGCATTTTGGTGTTTCTTTGTATGCGAAATATGCAGCATGTCACATTCTTAGAAAACACGCTGCACATCCCTGGATATGTGAATAAGAGATGTGAATAGAATAGATTTTGGTGGTGTGCAGGCCATCAGCTGGATTAAATAGCTGTGGAGAATAGCACAAGTAAGGTAACAACTGGGATTGAGGTGATCAAGGAACAGCATTCCTTGTCACAAAAGGTAAACCATGAAAATCTCCCATAACCCCATTTTAGTGACATATGCATTTTGCAATTGCGATATCACCAGCAAAACAAATTTCAGTATCAGATATGTAAAGCTGTTAACTTCCCTTTTTTGCTCGTTACTAGTGATAAATGAAAAGTGAGCAGTAATGAGTGACAAGTGCAGCGTTAAGAACTCCAAGTGAGTAGTGATGCATGATGAGTGACAAATGATGAGCGACTTGTGAGAAGCGACAAATGATACATGAGTCGGATTAATACTGAGGCTTGTCACAAACACACTGTTACCTTCTTTCCCATGAATAGCAGCTAGTGACATAGGGCATCTGTTGGAACAGCCTTTGCGGTAGCAAGGTGAACTGATTATGGGATGTTTTAACACAACTCATCTTCATTTGTGTGAGGAAGAGAGGGATTTATTGTGAAAAAGTCCTTAAACGGACACTGTTAGCTGCAGGCACACTGTTAGCTGCAGGCACACTGTTAATTTGTCTTCCATGAATGGCAGTTGGTGATGGAGGGTATCTGTTGAAACAGCTGCATATGAAGAAGAAGAAAGTGATTTATCGTGGAAAAGTAGTGACGGTTCTTCAGAAATGAACAGAAGCAGCACTAATTCTAGTTCTGGGGATAGTGAGGTATATAAAGGTGGTGATTTTACTTAAACGGTAAACTAAGATGCTGCTTATGAAGGTGCACAGTGTACTAAAACATTGGGTAACTTTCACAGCTGATGTCCACTGGATCTCCAGGGAGCAGGGTAACTGTCTCAGGTCAAGATGATCCCTTAAAACAGCGTTTCTTAAACTTTAAGTATTTGCGACCCGAGTTTTCATACCAGTTTTAATTGCACCCCCTA
Organism: Erpetoichthys calabaricus; assembly: GCF_900747795.2. Classification (NCBI taxonomy): domain Eukaryota; kingdom Metazoa; phylum Chordata; class Cladistia; order Polypteriformes; family Polypteridae; genus Erpetoichthys; species Erpetoichthys calabaricus. Next base: position 170,371,912 of record NC_041402.2, on the reverse strand, counting down.
ATGTTTTTTTGAAAGGAGCCCACTAATACCAATTTGTTCTTTTTTAATTAATGATATATCATAGATGCATATTTTATTATACCTACTTAACTTTAATCGACATTTATCTAACTCTATATTTATTTTTCTAGTATCAGAATGTAGTTTAAGTTAATTTGTTTTGATTTCAATAGATGTATTTTTCATATTTTCGATTCTTGATTTCTTTTTTTCACATCTTCGCACCCCCCTTTTTGTTACTTCGCGCCCCCCTAGGGGGGCCCGCCCCACAGTTTGAGAACTGCTGCCTTAAAGGAGTTCAGTCTGTTCATAAGTGGCGGCAAGTTAGATGTATTTGTGACTAAACCCAACAGACGTGTACAGCAACTGATCCGCCAGCAGACTCTGAAATCCAATTCCAGACCGCACATGCGGTCTGATGTCAGCTGTCAGCTGCTTACTGCACGTCAAGGCATAACTGAAAAGCCTGAAATTTAAATCTACGGTTAACAAAACCTTTACCTGCAACACTTTCTGTACAGTAGATAAGGAGTGAAAACTTTACTTGTCACTTCACACCGTGGTGAGAAAATAAAAGACATTCACCGAGGCACTGATAGAGAGATTCTCCACAGTTTACACACCTGAACAGAATGTTGCGGTTAACAAATCCCTTGTGCTTGGGAAAGGTCATTTGGCAATGAGGCGACACAAACCTCAATCAATTCCAGAGCTGGAAGTATCACAGCTAAATAACATAAGGTGAAGGTTACTGGTAGCTTGCCAAAGGTGCCTAGAGTCTGCAAACTGGTGAACATTTATTCCTGGTGGCGTGTTGCTGGAATAGTATTTTACATTTTTCTTGCCCTTTCTCTCTTTCTTTCTCTTTTATTCTCTCTCAAAACATATAGTTGAAGGATTGTATGGTCCATTGTTTTGAACATTTGACCTGGCATACTCTCTCTGCTGAGGGATCACTTGCTAGTGTTGTGTTGTGCTGTGCTGTGATGTCTACAGATATCATTTTAAGCATACTCAATCCCCTTGTAAATTGCTTGTCATCTCAGATTCACTTTCTCTGATTTTTGCAGATATCCATACCCTTGCACACTCTCACTCTCTGCTCAAGGACCACTTGCTGTTTTTGCATAGTGGCTGTTTAAGTCCAGGCTTCTCCCCAAGACATTCAGATGAATCAATTATGAGCCTCAACCAGCTGTCCTCCAGCTTTCACCTATCCGGTATGGTCTGTTTATCCTACGTGGGTCAGGGAGTCAGAATGCTACTGAAAAATCAAGAGATAAACCAGACATGTCATAACATCTGAAATGGACATTGTTATGATTCTTGTGTTTAGTATCAATGTTGTGGTTGTGTGCAGGAGTGACAGGTTTTCCAGACAGTATAAGAAAAGTTGGGGCTTGAACTGGAGTGTCAATTTAATTGTCTGCAGATAAATGAAAAGCAAAGGAAAAGAAATAACAGTCTTTGGTGTGTGTCCCTTATGCGGGAAATAACAAACTAAAAGGAACTGGATGTAGTCATCTGTAGCGGAGCACCATCCAGCGGTTGCTCAGTCTAGTAAATGACACTTCCTTCCAGGACACCTGAGACTTTATGGCAACTGGACCAGAAGGGGCAGAGTTAAATGTCTTCACCAGGCAGCTTCTTGCCACTGTGGGGAAAGAAGGAGAAGACAAGGGTAACGGTAGCGCCCTCTCTCATCTCGGTGGATTACTACATATCTTGACTGAGCCTGTGAGGAGATCCTTTGATGTGCACATGTGACAATGTATGTTAATTTATTTTGCACTAGTTTTGCCACTTTGAATTTTCACAAGGTGTCACCATTTTGTCCCTTTGGCTTCCATGGTTGCTATAGTTTTTGATGAGTGGTGGGGCTAAAGTCACAACATCATCACCCCACCAGTATAAAACATGGCACTGCTGTTTTGTCTGTATCCTAGTATTGGGATAAACTTTTAAAACTTTACTTGTAATTTCTTTGTATTTTGACATTGAGTTTGGTTTTTGATCCTTATTTTTTAATTTCCATTTTGATGGATTCTTATCAATGACCTTTGTAGCATTGTTTTTTGTTTATTTTTTTGTTACTTTTTCCACTGTTGATCTCTTGCTCCTTTTGTCTCTTTTTCTTTCAAAATGATTGTGTCTTTAGTTCCACTTTATAACTGTCAGTCAGTCAGTTAGTCAGTCTTCAACCCGCTATATCCTAACACAGGGTCATGGGGGTCTGCTGAAGATAACCCCAGCCAACACAGCGTGCAAGGCAGGAACAAATCTTGGGCAGGGCGCCAGCCTATCGCAGGGCACACACACACACACACACACACACACACACACAAAGCACACACTAGGGACAATTTAGGATCATCAGTGCACCTAACCTGCATGTCATTGGACTGTGGGAGGAAACCATAACTTTATAACTGTTTGTTTCAAAATACTTTTAGGACAGAAACAAGGAGCAGTAAAAAATGACAGTTTCTGTTTAAGGAAAATCCAAAATGTGAAATAAGTAGTATCAAGCCAGCTGGTGTTGGCATCCTGATAAATGTAAACAAGAGGCCAAAGGAAAACACAAAAATATACAAGAAAATGAGAGTGAGTAAACATGGGGATGGAAGGGTTAAGTAAGAAATGAAGTTCAAAATGAAGAAAGAGCAAGTGATCAGAGATATTTTGAAAAATGAAGTAAAATATAAACTGAGTGTCCAGAGCTAAATGAAGGTATCTGTAAGTAATGGAGGATGAACTTCACGTGACTGCGTCATTTCCAATAAAACAACTGAAAGGGGGTGTGGTCAAGGGCATGGGGAGGTGCCCAGCAGGTCACAGAAGCTCCATTCAAACAGTGCTGCTTAAACTCGTGAGCCAATCAATAGTTGGCACTGAAAAGAGCTGAGCAGCAGAGCCAATTTGGGGATATGGAGATAATAAAAGCTGTCTGGGTGCAAACTGCTTTTAGGTAACATTGTTTTCTTCCCAATTTCAAAAGATTAAAATTCCACAATGCTGCCACCAATCTTATTTATTCAACTATAAAATATCAGAATCCGAGGTGATGGCAGTCCAAAGTTTTTAACAAAGAGCAGTATTTGTAATTTTTCTTTTGTAGAAAGCAAAATAGTCACTCCTGGAAAACGAGTTGGCTTTCTTTGCCATTATACTGCATCCTTAGTGTCTGTCCATTAGTCTAGAGTCCAATATCTGGATGAAGTGCCTCTAGCAGTAAACAGGAGGGTGATGGCCTTTATATTAACTGAAATAGATCCTCTTAAACTGGCCAAGAGAGTGAATGACTTGTTAAATTTAATATCGCGGGACAACATTAGGATTTGCTTTTGTGGTCCTATAGCTTCACAATCAAAGTCCTTGCTTCAGGGTTATTCTATCAGTCCCTGAAAAGTCAATAAATCTGTCTTTATTTTATATAGAACCTTTTATCAGAAAGCACATGTGATCTTCCATGCTGCAAATTCAAGTTGTTGGTGTCTAGGCCACGCTGCCAGCCTTACTGCCTACTGTTAAACCATTAAGCTATTACCTTGTGATATAGTGATATATCACACATATACACTATATGATATAGTGTCTTTTAGGAGCACCATTTTTACAAAGTGTTGCTAACCATACAGCTTATCACCATGGCTCCTTTGCCTCTCGGCCTGACTGCCAGGTCCCACAACTTATTGTAAGTCAAGTAAGCTATCACCCTAGCCTTCATTTTATATAGTGATTATAAGGTACTCTGGAAGCAGTGAAAAAGCCACAGAAACAATCAGTCTGGTTTTAGTTTATATATATGATACTTATATAATGTATTCACCTCTTAGAAGTTTTTCATCCATCCATCTTTCCATCTTCAAAATTCACTTTATTCTGAGCAAGGTCAAAGAAAAACTGGAGCCCACCCTGGCAAGTACAGGCAGGAACAATCCTGGGACAAGAACAATCTCCAATCCATCTCAGCGGAAGAACACGCACACACACCCACACACACACACACACACACGCACACACACACACGCACACACACACACAGACACACGCACATACACACATAGATACAGTACATACATACACTAAGGCCAATTTAGCATCACCAGTCTAACTAACCTTCATGTCTTTGGACTGTGGGTGGGAATCTGACTTGCTGGAGAAAACCCTGCGGACACAGAGAGAACATGCAAACTTCACACATGGGGGACATAGAACATACACCCCAGCCCCTCTGATGCTAGGCAGCAGTGGCACCACTGTGCCACCATGCCACCCCAGAAGGTTTCACACCTTATCATTGTACAACATTGACTCACAGTAGATTTAATTGGACTTTTTTGACACTGATCAAGATTTGCATTGGGTGTGATGAGGATGGACAGGATTAGAAATGACCACATTAGAAGGTCAGCTCAGGTTGGACAGTTTAGAGACAAAGTCAGAGATGCGAGATTGAGTTGGTTTGGACATGTGCAGAGGACTGATGCTGGGTATACTGGGAAAAGGATGCTAAGGATAGAGCTGCCAGGCAAGAGGAAAAGAGGAAGGCCTAAGAGAAGGTTTATGGCTGTGGTGAGAGAGGACATGCAGGTGATGGGTGTAACAGAACAAGATGCAGAGGACAGGAAGATATGGAAGAAGATGATCTGCTAAGGCGACCCCTAACAGGAGCAGCCAAAAAAAGAAGAAGACACTGTTCAACAAAAAATAAAGACTGTTTAATGTCAAAGTGAAAAGAGATCACTGCAAAGTGGTTTACACTTTTAAAACATAAAATAATTGATCACATACTGTAAGTGCTCACCCCTCGAAGTCAGTATTAGTAGATTCACCTGTGACATCCACAAATTCTCACTTGAATAGAGATCTGGACTCTGACTGGGCCACTCTAAGACAATCACATTGTTGTTTTTCGGTCATTCCTGTGTAGCTTTGACTTTATGCTTTGCAGTTGTTGTCTTGCTGGAAAACAAATCTTCTCCCAAGGCACAGGTGTCTTACAGACTCAATCAGATTTTCCTCCAGAAATTCCATGTATTCTTCTGCATTCACTGTACCTTCACAAGCCTTCCATAGCCTGCTGCAGAGGAGCATCCTCATAGCCTAATGCTGCCACCACCATGCTTCACGGTGGGGAAGGTGTGTTTTAGATAGTATGCAGTGTTCATTAGCCTAATGGCCTAAAACCTCAATTTTGCCTTCATCAGATCATTCAGAGTCTCCAAGCTGCCTTCTTACTGAGATATTATGTGTGTGATATTCTCATTTGCACTCTTCCATAAAGCGGAGACTGGTGAGGCACCTGGGCAACAGCCATTGACTGCGCACTCTCTGCAAGTACATGCACTGTAGCTTATAACTCCTTCGGAGATCTCATTGATGTGTTGGTAGGGCCCCCCTCACTCACCTTCTTCAGTTTTTGTAGATGGTCTGCTCTATCAGATTTACAGCTGCACCATACTCTTTACTTTTCTTAATCAATAAATTAACTGGATATTCAGCAACTTGGATGTTTTCTTGTCTCCATCCCCTGATTTGTGTTGTTCATTCATGGCGTTGCTTGGGGTGTTCTTTATTCTTCACTGTGTAGGTTAGCCCACCATACCTACTCAAGACAAGTTGGAACCTTCACATTCAGGAACACTTAGATTACAATCAGCTGAGACCCCAGACAGATGACTTCCATTGAATTAATTATGGTACTTCTAAAGTCAAATGGTTGCACCATCAATTATTTTATGTTTTTTTATTTGTAATTGTAATTTAGACCATGTTTTGTCTTGGTAGAGTTCTATATTACTCTATTTTGCCCTTTTGTATTATTTATTGTGTAGTCTTTGTCAGAATGACTCAAATCTCATAGACTATATACAGTTTATAAGGTTTTGTACGTTATAACTTCTCCCCACCTTTCCTTCTATACCTATAACCTCAGGTAATTACATAGAGTAAAAGATGAGCAGGAATTAAGTTACAACTTTAAATAATGTATTATTAATAATATTCATAAAATAATAACAATAAGCAAAGCACAAGTGAAAATTGGCAACCATACAACCCGATAAATGCTGATATGTAGTTTCAGGCAGTACACAGATTTATTAGTTACTAAAATGTCTCTAGTTAAGTCATCATTTTATGGCTTTCTTCAGGACAGGCCACAAGCCTGTCTCAATATGGCTGCCGAGTTGTGCTTCCAAGTGTGGCCTTCTTTTCAGTCCATGGTGTGTGAGATGCTCCTTCATCGTGATGGTGTGTGAGAGAGTGGGAGGGGCAAAGCAACTGAATTTATACATTCTTTGTCTAAATCCTTACACCAATAGGGCGTCATGCTACAGAATGGCCTCCAATTCAAGCCAATCCCAGACAGCCATACTTCAGACCAATGGGGGCACACGATACCTTTCACACCTGCCCCCCAAACCATGTGTTGAGCTGATGCTTGAAAGCTGCGTAGTTTGTCTTTCCTGTGGGGGTTGATTGAGAGAGTCCTGCAGAGGAATCACTTGCCAAACTGGTTTTAGACACTTCCAGCAAACCTGGTCTCAGTACTAAAACGGTGGGTGAGGTTGGTGCTGGGTGGGGGTTCTTAACCATCAAACCACTGCTGTTCTTATCAATGATATAACACTAATATTACATTGCTTTGTCTAAGTTACAAATATACATGCAAAATATTTATCAACTTGTATGCAAAATTTCACACCACAACAGATCATTTTGCCAAGACGTGTTTTCACTTTGACATTATTCTGTTGATCAGTGTCAAAATAGCCAAATCATGCCAACTCTGAGTCGATGTTGTATAACAATAAAATGAGAACACTTTTAAGGGGGTGAATACTTTTTATAGGCACTGTAGTCTCCAAAGCCAAACACCTCAGATCTTACAGCTTGTGAACATTTAAGATCTCACCGTTGACAGTTCTGACCCCATAGCTTCCCACACTTATACTCTTGTAAAAGTCAGTCAGGTAGAGTGTTTAGTACTTTTTAAAACCTTTACATCCCAGAGCCTAGATACATACAAGATCACACACTTTTTCTGAAGTGCAGAGTCTTCCACTATGTATATTTTCTGGCTAATAAACACTTAATAGATAAACAATGATGCATCATTTTGCCACCTTGAAAATAAAATCCAAGGACATTAACAGATGGTCGAATTATTAGCATTCCTGTTTTAAATCAGTTAAACAATCAGTGTGATAAAACAAGATTTTGTGGTTTCATGTGATTATAAGGCACACAAACTGCCAGAGGGCAGCATCATTTAGATTTGTCACACTGGCACTTTATAGGGTAAAGGCGCAAAGCAGTTATGCAGTCCAGGATGTGTGGAGGCATCCCATGAAGTTTAAAAACATTCTTATTTCATGCAATTGATATTTTTCAATGTGGGATTTTTGTTTTACTCAATGACCATAAACTGTTGATGAGTCTCATTCATCCACTTTTTTAACTTGCTTAATCAAATTTGGGGCTAAGGTGCAAAGCAGGGACCAGCTGTGATTTGAGCACCAGTCCATTACAGGGCACACTCATGAGCACCCCTCATTCAGTCATACGGGGCCATATTACAGTTTCCAACAATCCAGGCAGCTCTTTGACATGTGGGCAACAACCCAATGCAGACTTGGGGGCACACATGCCAACTGAACAGTGACCAAGTAGAGAACCTGAAGCTTGGAGGCGGCAGCGTGCTATGAGTTTTAAGTTTATGTTTTACAGGGAAACTGCTTTAAGAATCAGAAATTCTTCTTTTTTGCCCAAACAGCACAAATGGAATGCCAGCCTGTTTCTGACAAAAACAAATTATGCTGCCATTTTTAGCGCTGACTATTGCAGCTTGTGATTTTGTTGCTAGGAGTCCTTTATGTATAACGCTTTAATGCTGCCATCCACAGATGTTTTTTTGGGTTGAGTTTTGGACAGGACTGGAAATTGGGGGCAGGGGGATTGGCAATGGGGGGAATAAGACACCCATATTATATATAAATATAATTCCCCTATCCCACATTTCTCAAGTTTGTAACAACAGGAAGCTTTAGATAGAAAATGGGATTTTACTTATTTTAAGATAGATAGATAGATAGATAGATAGATAGATAGATAGATAGATAGATAGATAGATAGATAGATAGATAGATAGATAGATAGATAGATAGATAGATGTGAAAGGCACTATATTATAGATAGATAGATAGATAGATAGATAGATAGATAGATAGATAGATAGATAGATAGATAGATAGATAGATAGATAGATAGATAGATAGATAGATAGATAGATAGATAGATAGATAGATAGATAGATAGATAGATAGATAGATAAGAATGGATTCACCTGATGCTTTTAAGAAATAACATATTTAAAGATCTATTTAGCTGGATGTGTTTCTTTGCACATTGTGTTTTGTTTTTTATTGTTTTAATCCTTTTTACAAATGAATGCAGTACTCTAAACTTGTCCATGAACAGAGAGTGAGAACCATATGAAGATAAACTATTTTGAAAGGATCAGTTTCAGGCAGCTGTCCCTATTATACTTTGGACTTAATAATGGATTCCTATGGATCATTCTAATTAGCTCAGACAGATAGACTGATGGGTAATGAAAGACACTGTATGAGCTAGACAGATAATGAAAAAGTATGTAAAAGAAAAAGATGAGGCAAGCATTTTTCAGAAATGTAGACAATTGCTGAATGCCTGTAGAATTATTCCTGAAATGTGAAACACAGATACACTTGAACTGTGAAACCACACACGATGTCTTTGCATAGCACAATTTGTAATATAACAAATTTTACAAGCAAGTGGCTTGCTGTGAGTGTAACACAAAATGTAGCAAACTAAATTGAAAAGTTAACATAACCTTCTTGTCCACTAATATTAAGATAACATGGTGTATGCTAACCCAGTTCAGAGTTATTGATTACCAGAGTTCATCCTGGTACCACTGGGCATAAGGCAATATGTTGCCTTAATCTGGGTTCCAGTTCTGCGTTCTAGTTAGCATTTGAAATTCCACATTTTAATCAGGGAGTGTTGGGTGAACACTAAAATCTCATTCTAGTACTATAGAAAAACTTACAAATTAGGTGTGAAGAATGCGGACATTTAAGATATGCATATTTGAAGTACTGTAGATGAATCACATCTGACCTGGAGAACTGACAACTGACTCCCTTTTCAGTCATTCTGACGTGTGTTCAGACCATAGTGACTGTGTGTCTGTGTGTATTTAGGAGTGCGCACAGCTCCCCAAACCCCTGACACAACAGACACAGAGCCCAAGTCCAGCACACAATACCCATTTATTATCCGTGGAGAAGTGCTTTTCCCTCGCTCTCCTCAGCAGCAACAGTACAAAGCACCAAGCACTAATATACAATCTTCTCTTCTCTCTCTTTTCTCCTTTCACCTCCACTCCTCCACTGGCAAGCTTCATCCGTCTTCCTTCCGACTCTGGCTCGTCTGAATGGAATGAGGCGGCCCCCTTTATAGAGCACCCAGAAGTTCTCCAGGTGTTCCATAATCTCCTTCCAGCTCCACTTCTGGGTGTGGCAGCAGCCCAGCAGAGAAGGGCTTAGCCATTCTCCATGTACCCCTCAGGCAGTGGCCACGGGCCCCAGAAGAGTTGAGTTTTCATGCACCAAACCTGTGGCAATTGGAGGGCCGCCTTCTGTCATCCGGGGGAGGCACTGCCCGGTGCAAGTTCCTTCCCCAGGTCCTTTCTTTATGACGACATCCCAGCTGGGTAAGAATCCTGGCTGTCTGTTACACTATTTATTTATTTATTTAAAAGATAGATAGATAGATAGATAGATAGATAGATAGATAGATAGATAGATAGATAGATAGATAGATAGATAGATAGATAGATAGATAGATACTTTATTAATCCCAAGGGGAAATTCACAATTTGAACATAATAATAATAATAATATTAATAATAATAATAATAATGAACATTTATAAAAAGCCAAATTTCCCCCTGTGGACTAATAACATTCTCTCTAAGCAATCTGCATACACTAGATGTGCCACCCTATATCTGTGTGTGTTACGCTGACCTGCTCTTTGTTTATGAGACTTAAACACTTAGACATTACTTTGGCCCTATCTTGTTGATTGAAGTAATTGGGTGCTATGGACTAATTTACCCCCCACCCGCCACACACACCCACCTCAGACTACTGTTGCAGCTCTAGGAAGGCAGTCTGTCAGTAAAGTTAGTCTTCATCACTTCCAGCTTTTCTCCATCACACACTTCAGCATCAATGAGACCAAGGCAAGTATTAATGGCTCTGTCAGACCACAGTTTATAAGTTTCTCTGAAAGTCTCTGCTCCCTTTCTTGATCCTTCCTTAGTCGTACTAGACTTGCAGCTGCTCCTACTCAAGCATCAAGTCCCACCCAGCCTGCTTCACTAATGGGTTCTTGAGTGATTTATAACAACATAACATGTTTTTTTTTAAGTAATTTCCAAAGACCCACTAAAGTTCAATGTGTAAGCATTCTGGAGGTCCAAATTGTTAATTAAGGTATCTCAGATAACCTAACAACCATATTTCGTATCTTGGTCTCAGTCCATTGCAGGACACACAGCCCCACTCTCACTCACTCAGACCAAATTTGGAATTGGAAGCTAACTTCAAACTTCATTACTGGAAGAAACCTGGAGGAAAACCATTAACCACAAAGCAATCATTGAGCCATTAAGCAACCATAATGGAAAATGAAAGAAAATAAGCACGGTTGCAAAGCTACTTAATTTATTTGGTGGCTCCATAATCCATACTAACCCCTACTTTCTCTGATGTTCTTTTCTGTGGTGGTGATCTGCTCCACCATCACCTGATCAAAGCACCATGTAGTCCCTACATTGATGGATTAAAAGCCAGAGGTCCACATGAACATCATCATCAAGTTCTTCCATGTGAACCCTGAATACAACGAGGACTGATTGAGGTCATTTATGTTGGGTAGAATGCCTTATAGGGGCTGGGTGGTCTCATGGTCTGGAACCCCTGCAGATTTTTTTTTTTTCTCCAGCCGTCTGGAGTTTTTTTTTTTTTGTTGTTTCTGTCCTCCCTGGCCATCAGACCTTACTTTTATTCTATGTTAATTGGTATTGCCTAATTTTATTTTTTATATTTTGTCCTTTTTCTCTTTCTTTATCCTGTAAAGCACTCTGAGCTACATTATTTGTATGAAAATGTGCTATAGAAATAAATATTGTTGTTGTTATTATTTCAGGGCCACAACTCTTAATGATAGTTACTTTTTTGTTTATTGTGAAGCTCTCTTGCATCCCAGTGAGTGCTGCTATTTTGTGGTATTCATGTCTCCTGTATTTATAAGAACATCTCATCACAGAGTGGTAGACGCTGCACTCAGGACGTCTGAATTGGCAATCGGTTTAAAGGTCATCCAAAATGATGCCACGGCATAAGATTTTAGGATCCTAAAGCTCTGTCTGTACTTTTCTCTCTGTGATTTATTTATTTATGATCTCACGATATTTCACTTTATGCTTTTGATTCTTGTGCTCTGTATTCTGATGATTTAGTTGGCTCGATGTTCCATGTTTTTGACTATCGGCCTGTTTCTGACTATGCATTTTTCCCGGTCACTTCCTCCTTAGGGCCTTCACCGACGAGTTGTAAAGGGGTTGCAGCTTCTACCACTAAGGCTGGGCACCAGTCCATCACACTAACATAAAAAGACATTTCCAAAGCCATTACGAGCATTACAAGGTTATTTATTGAGGAGTAATGTAGACTAACATTTATGCGACTTTTTGTTTTACTCATTTTGTTTGTAGCTCATGGCAGAATATATAAACATGATTTAAGGTTTATTACTGAATAATGCAAAACAACACAAAATGAAATTGCAAACATTATAAATCAAAGCATTTAACTGTTTATTAAGCTTTTGCTAAAACAGAATAAATCGTGTTAACTGAACTTAGTTATGTGAATGCTGGGAAGAATGAATGTGTAAAAATGTTAGATTAAGATTTTATTTTGTGCACTACGTCTAGAGCACTAAAATTCAGTGTAAATAATACAAAAACAAGGCAACATAAGCAATGTGTTGCTAAAGTAGAAAAAAAAAATCACAATCTAAAGGTGTGTCACGTAAAGATGTAAAGTAAAAATGGAAAATATTTAATGTAATATACATTAAGGCCGAGTTTGACAGGACATTAAGTAGGTTTACGTAAAATGGGACACATTTCTGACTGAGGATTTAAGAGCCCACCCACCAACATAATCTATAGAGCTGCACCACTATGACGTCACCACGGTTTTAGCGCAATAGCTTTAGTACGCGGGTTTCTGTTTTTTTAGCTGCACTACCTGCCATCTTGGAGCGCAAGACAATCAGAGCTGTCACTGGCATCTGTTTTAAGGCACACAAATATTTGAAATATAACAAACAACGTACAGTGAATTCAGAAAGTATTCACACCCCTTCACTTTCTGCATATGTTATTGTGTTGTAGATTTAATTCTTAATGGTTAAATGTGACATTTTTGCCCATCAGTCTACATAATGGTGAAATGACATGTTTTCAGAAAGGTTTGCAAATGTATTAAAAATCAAAAAACACAAATAAGTATTCAAACTGTTTGATGTGACGTTCCAAGCTGTGGTCAGGCATGTCCTGTTTGCTTTAATTCTCCTAGAGATGTGTCTAGAACTTGATTGGACTCAACTGTGACAAAGTGAATTGAATTGAAAGACATACGTGTACCTGTGTATGTTAGGACCCACAATTCATATTGCATGTCAGGAGAAAAACAAGCTACGAAGTTTCAGGAACTCTCTGTAGAGCTCCACGATCAAATTGTTGTGAGACATCGACCAGGACAAAGGGATAAAACCATTTCTAAAGCTTTGAGTATCCCCAGGAGCGCCATGCCATCAATAATGGTGACATTGAAAAAGTCACTAAGGCCTAGAGTTGGCCTCCTGGAGAAATTGCGTAACTGGTCAGGGAGGTGACCAAGAACCCAATGATCATTCTAACGGTGGTTCAGAAGTCCTCCATCTAGCCACTCTATCATAAACATCTGAATGTGAGAGTGCTGCTGAGATGGTCATCCTTCTGACTGGCTTTTTCATCTCGGCAGCTCTCTATCAATCAGGTGGTTTTGGTAGAGCAGCTAGACAAGAGCCACTCCTGAGTAAAAGGCATGTGATAGCTCATTTGGAGTTTGCTAAACAGCATTCAAAGGACTCTGAGAGCACAAAGAAGAAGATTCTCTGGTCTCAATAGATAAAAATGTAACTCTTTGACCAGAACTCCATATAATGTGTCTAGTGAAGACCAGGCAGTACTCATCGCCTGTGTGATGCCATCTCTAAAGTGAGGCATGGTCGTGGCAGCATTGTGCTATGGAGGTGCTTCTCAATGGCAGGGACAGAGAGACTGGTCAGAATTGAGGGAATGCAGCCAAATACAGAGAGGTCCTTGTAGATAACCTGCGCCAGAATGCTTACCACCTCAGACTGGAGTAACAATTCACTTTTAAGCACAAAAATCACCCAACGCTTACAGCCAGGACAACACTGAATTTGCTTCAGGACAAGTCTGTAACTGTCCTTGAATAGCCCAGCCAAACCCCAGAGAACATCTGTGGAGAGACCTGAAGATGGCAGTTTACAGACACATCCCATCCAGTCTAACGGAGATTGAGAATATCTGCCAGAAAGAATGGGATAAGTGGCCCAAATCCAGGTGTGCACAGTTTGTAGAGACTTACCTTGGAAAAACTGAAGCTGAAATTGCCACCAAGAGGGCTTCTACAAAGTACTGAATTAAGGGTCTGAATACTCATATGCATGAGAAATTTCAGTTTTTGATTTTTAATAAATTTTAAAATCTTTCTGAAAACATGTTCTCACTTTCTCGTTATGGAATTTTGAATGCAAATTGGTGGGCAGAAAGGGCACATGTATCCATTTAAAATTAAATGTAAAACACAATAAAATGTTCAGAAAGTGAAAGGGTCTGAAGGGGTCTGTACACTGTACACTGAATGTGGAAAATAAAAAAAAAAATCTGTAAATATGTCAGGCCAGCATTGGGGCATATTTAATGTTTCTCTCAGTAGTAAACTAAACAACATATTAACTTTAAACAAGTTAAGGACCCTCCCTTAAACTGGTGGTCTTCTGCAGCCACCTTAAAACTGCTTTGAGGGACTGTAAATAAGTTAGTCTATGACATTGGTGTGATAGTTCAGTATGGCTCTGCTGATGGCGGCACGTGCCAGCCTGTGGTAGGCATTTAGGGTGGTTTTATTATTACTATTACTGTATTATGATTATTTTTAATAATAATATTGTGTCAACTTCATTGTCATTCATTGGTTACTGACAATCAATGCTGTTTCCTCACTCATAAAAGTATGGGATGGACAAACATCAATAACTTGACCAGTTCAAAATGAAAGGTGCGCTTTAGTTTAATGGGAAAGGGATGGATCGTTATCATATGTGATACAAGCTATCAATACGTTTATGAGAGAATCGATTTCTTAGGCACCGTGGCTCAAGATTAGAGGACCCCGGAGCAAAGCAATTGCGCGCACGGCACTCAGAGACAGGAAGCTTATGGTTTGAACGCATGCCGGCTCCCGGTACGTGTTGCACTTTGATGGATGTCCACAGATACGCGACCGCTCCCAAATGTCAGACGTTCAAGCAACGAGTCAGAACTCCACTGATAAAATGCAGACGGCCTCGTTAAATGGCAAATGAATTTTTGAAAAATTCATCTCTTCCCATTCAGCTGCCGCAAATAAAACACCCCCAACAAGTCTGCATGGGCCTACTGCAGTTTTATTTGGATTTGATTAAATAAGCGTTCTCCTTCTAATGACCCAGACTATGACAGAGACATTGTTCTGATTAATAGCTGCAGAAGTGTATTAGCATCTCTGTCAGCCCAGCGAACAGAGTCCCCTCTGCAAGGTCAGCTGACACGACTCCGGCTCTGGGGGTTTGACCACGCGGCTTTCCTCCGCTTTACGCTGATAATCCTCATAATTCATTAAGAATCAGCACCCCTCACCTTCCCAATCACCGGCAGCACTTCTACAGAAATGGCAGTTTGAGGTTTTCATTGTGACAGCCGCTTCTTGCCAAGTCTTTCTGTGTGTTACATCCAGAATTGCACCTCCTGGGTTTCTTTAATGGTTACAGAGTTGATTATGCATGAGGGGAGTCTGCGGGTGAAGTTGGCATGGCTAAAGTAATGAAGGGCTTTGTTAAAAAGTAAAGTAGAAAGTTTCATTGTAAATAAGTGTCTACGACTTTTCTCTTTGCCTTCGCGGAAGGCACCTCAGAGTGTATTTGGGCTGTTTGTACCTGAGCCATTCATCAATGCACTTTTGGACCTTTCCCCCCTATGAAAAGCACTTTATAATCTAAATATGTTCTCTAGATGGCTGACATCTGTATCAATGACTCCATAATGTGCCCTACGCTGCTAATATGGGCAATATCTTTCCATAACCCTGAGCTGGATATGTGGGTTATGAACTGGACTGATGGTCTGCTGTCCCATTGTGATGCCCTTTGGACTTTTGGTAAGGATCAATTTCTAAGTCTGTGCCAAGGAGGGTGGTATTGTACCGCCGGTGCTGACAGCCAATTGGATTTTTAATCTTTACATCGCTCTTGTGGAAAGATTGCTATTGCCACACTGAATGGAATTAAAATTCAGCTTTGTAGACTTGCTGTATTTATAGGCTTCCCTGTAGCTGGTCCAACAGCTTCTCATTTACATGATGGAACGCCAGCTCATACAGTTAATCACTGCAACATATCAGTGACGTTACATAGGCCTCTGTATAAATGTCACATCCAACTCCTTGAAATAGTGCACAACTCTTCAAAATGGTGGGGTGGTCTTCATTTCTGTTGTGGTTGTGTGGCCTATGACAAAGGCACATTAGCAGGGGTTTAGACTACTTTGTTGTTAGGTGGCTCAGCAAGAATGTTGAGTGCTGTGTTTTCAGATGGTACAACATGGATGTTGAATACTGTGCTGGTATGAACTGAAGTAAAAGAGAATGCCCAGAAAAGTTAAAGGAGGGTGTCAGAATCGAGTCAAAAAAAGACCACTAATAGTAATTCTTTACATTTATATAACACCTTTCTCACTACGCAAAGTGCTTAACATAGTGAATGGGGAGCCACTTCAACCACCAGTACTGCGCAGCATCCACCTGGATAATGTGACGGCTGCCATTTTTTGCATCTGTATGCACACCACACATTAACTAATAGGTGGTGAAGGAGAGAGAGAGATATATAATTAGCCAATTAGAGACAGGAAATGATTAAATGGTCAGAATGACCAGGCCGTAGTGGGCAATTTAACCAGGACATCAGGATACACCCTATTCATTATGAAGGACGCCCTGGAAATTTATATGACCACAGAGATTCAGGGCCTAGATTTTACGTCTTAGCTAAAGGATGGAGCCATTCTTACAACACAGTGTTCCTGCACTGAGGCATTGAGATCCACAATCAGACCACATGGTAAGCGTCCCCTGCAGGCCTCACCATCACCTCTTCCAGCAGCAACCAAAGATTTTCGTGGTTGGTTTTCCATTCCAGAACTGGTTGAGCCCGAATACATGCTTAGCTTCAGAGGGATGACCTGTTCTGCTCAATAAGGCAAAGCATTTGTGAAGCATGAAGACATTAACAAAGAGTTAAGATCATTCAAATTGTATTTGATAACAGTGTCTTATAATTAGGACAAAGTCATTTCTTGGTGTCTTGGAATACATTTTACATTTCCCAGAATAGGCAGAATGTTGTTTTGAGATTTCTGTGAACTCATTTCAGATGTCTTTCACTGTATTTTAGATTAGTGAAAATGTATTTTAGATATTCTGAAACTGAATCAAATTTAAAGAAGTGCATATAAAATTCTATCTATCTATCTATCTATCTATCTATCTATCTATCTATCTATCTATCTATCTATCTATCTATCTATCTATCTATCTATCTATCTATCTATCTATCTATCTATCTATCTATCTATCTATCTATCTGTTATATAGTGCCTTTAAAATCCCATTTTAAGATCTTTGTAAATTAACTTGAAGTACACCTAAAAATATCCATCCATCCATTTTCCAACCCGCTGAATCCGAACACAGGGTCACGGGGGTCTGCTGGAGCCAATCCCAGCCAACACAGGGTACAAGGCAGGAACCAATCCCGGGCAGGGTGCCAACCCACCGCAGACCTAAAAATATTGTCACCTTCTTTTTTATGGTAAAAGTCTGGCAATCACAGCTGCCAGTTTTTTTACTGGAAATGTAACTTTTTTTTTTACAGTGATCTAAAAAAATATTTTAGATATCTTAAAAGTGAGTAATGTTATAATATAAGATATACAATTTAAAATATCTTGACTATACTCTGAGGTGGACTGGTGGCTTCTCTAGGTGTTGTTCCTACCTTACTTCTGATGCTTTCCAGGATTGGCTCCAGCTTCTCCTGAGCCTGATCTGGATAAACGGGGTTGAAAGTTGGATGGATGGATATTTTGAGATTGTACAAGATAACATCCAGAAGTTATTGAGAACTCCAAAATATATTCTGAAATACAGTACCTGTAAATGCATTTGAATGTATCTTGAAATATACAGTAGCTCCATATTTTGAGAGATCTCCGGTAATTAAGATATCTTTAAACACATTTTACAATATCTAAAACTGACAGGAAGACCCGTTGAAAATACTGGATTGGAGATATCTCAAAATGCACGTAAGGTATCTTGAAATGAACAGAAGTTATTTGTAGATTAACGATGATGCAATTGAGATATCATAAAATGAGTTTTACATATCACAAAGTGATGTGATTTTAGGATTTCTTGGAATGAAGTTAAGATATCTTGAAATAGTCCTGCTGGATTATCAGCTGTAATTCATCTTAATATGTCTTGACCTGGACTTTGAAATATTTTTAAATGTAAGTTTAACTTGCTATGGCAAATCATAACCAGGTAAATAACGTAGCGAAGGAAATGCTGGAAAATCCGGACTAATGGGTTAGCCTTGTTATTAGGGTTTGATCTGGATGAGCGATTATACAAAGCTCTGTGTGTGTGTCTACGTGAATGTGTCCGCCACATTCTGCACACGTTCCCCATTCTTACCGCACGCTAGGCTTCGGTTACCTCACCTCGGACAGCGCCGGGTATTCCAGCCAATCATCAGCAGACGACATTTTTGGACTCGCTCAGAAAAGCAGCTAATACGAGAATCGCCCATTGGGACCTATTCACTGTATACGTGCATTTATCTATGTTTGCATGCATGTAAGGATGCATGTACAGTATGTGTCGTGTGCTGCGAGCATCTGCAAATCAAAGTCATCTTGGGACAATGTCGCCTTTTTTATGGTAGCTGCCAAGATTTACTGAGGTTTTTCTATACGCGACTCCACTCAAACTGAGCTACGATCTTCACCTCCTCGGCGCTCTTTGCTGCCGCTCTCTTTCCTAAGCTAATACACACTCGTTAACGACTTGATTCAGCTTCTAGTCCGGAAAATGGGAATAAAAAATAATTATGTGTCTTTCTTTTTGCCTTTTTCTTTTTCGTCACACACAGCTGTGCGCACCAATTTCTCAGCTTTGCCTCCCATTCTTTCCTTCTTGCTTATCTAAATGGGAGTCGAGCGACACCGGAGACAAAGTCGTATTCATCCAGCCGAATATCAGATCGCTCTACTCCCCGCTCCTTTGTGCAATGTCTCATTTTCTTTTTTTAAAATTGAAAAAGATCCAGCTCGTAGGTATGACTGGCCTTATGCGCCAGGTAGGATCAAAAAAAGAATTGAATTGCTGCCTTTGTTGGAAGAAAAGTATTATGAAATGCGAGAGGAAGCGGTAAGGCGGAACCCGGGAGGTTCGGATAAATGATGGAAAGTGGCGGAGAGACGCGAGGCATCTGGGTTTGGGAGCCACATACTCTTGAATCCAGCCAGCTATTAAAATAAATCTGTGCAGAAAAAAAATAACAATAACAATGGGCTTACTTACTGTGCCATCAGTTAATCGGGTGTATTAGAAATAGCCTACCATGGAACTTAGAAAGTGCTTCTCTGTACCACCATATTTGTAGTTTTAATATTATTTTTATTTTTGACCATGGAGTAATGACAAGTGACACATTGGTTAAGGCTTTAAATCTATGACTTCAAACTCTGAGGCTGTAGGCCCAAATTCTGCTAGTGACAGTGTGTGACCCAGAGGGGGATCCCTTCACCTGCCTTTGCTCCAACTGGGAACTCAAAACAAAGGTAAGCAATTGCATCTCAATGTCACAGGTCACCTTGGATAAAGGTATCGGTCAGTTAATAATGATATCATTAGGTCATTGGAGCTGCTTACTCTTGAACACGCTATGTGCAATTGTCTATGAGTAAAACATATTAGATTAATTCCTGCTTTTCCTAGTGACTTGGCTTTTGTTGATGTTCTTTGCAAAATTCAGTTTTACAGGCAGTGTAGTTTTTTTAACTGAAATGGGGAATCAGTACGAATAATGTGAAATATGAGTGTTTATTATTATCAAGATTAGATGTTTATGATTTGCATCTGTTTATATTGTACACTCAAGAACAGAATTTCTTTTCATGTTTTTCAACAGTTGTAGGTGGTCCCCCTTTATAGTCCACACATGTGAATGTATTTGTATAGCATGGTTGTAGTGGACATGGTGACAGTGCTCAGTGGTGTTACACTGATGTATTAACATGAAGAGTATGGAATGTGCAGCAGTGGCTTCGAGTGTCACAACTAATTTCTGAGGCTTCCCCATTAGAAGTTCAAGCGCCACTATCTAAGACTGTTGCTGGGGTACTGCACAAGCAAAAAAAGCGGCGTTTCAGGGGTGTCTGTCTTGGAGTTTGCAGGCTCGTGGGCTGGGGTTGATTGATTCCCCCTCATTCTGCAGCCTGGAAGTCAATGGAGCAGATTAGATAGCCAAAATGAGAGCCAGAATGCATATAATGCAGGTAGTCAACAGTAAAAAGCAGCGTTTGATGATCATTGAGCTTTGCATCTTCCTAGAACTTCACCAGATTTTCTTTTTCCATTTCACAATGTGATCATGTCTCTTTCCACCTGTCCAGGACACCACCCCATCTTTAGTCATCCATGCACCCTATTGGCTACTAGTGCTATCCACGTGACCCATCAATCATGTCGACTGCTTCCTTCGTTTGCATAAAACACACTCTTGGCAACAGCACAGAGCATGAAAATGAGCATAATATTATTAAATGCCAACAAATAAAAAAAATTATTGACAAATACAAAACTCTTGTTGGCTAATTTGCTTTTATTTTGCTATTGCTTTCTATTATTTAGTGCCTTTCATATCTATCTATCTATCTATCTATCTATCTATCTATCTATCTATCTATCTATCTATCTATCTATCTATCTATCTATCTATCTATCTATCTATCTATCTATCTATTATTTAGTGCCTTTCATATCTATCTATCTATCTATCTATCTATCTATCTATCTATCTATCTATCTATCTATCTATCTATCTATCTATCTATCTATCTATCTATCTATTATTTAGTGCCTTTCATATCTATCTATCTATCTATCTATCTATCTATCTATCTATCTATCTATCTATCTATCTATCTACAGTGGTGTGAAAAACTATTTGCCCCCTTCCTGATTTCTTATTCTTTTGCATGTTTGTCACACAAAATGTTTCTGATCATCAAACACATTTAACCATTAGTCAAATATAACACAAGTAAACACAAAATGCAGTTTTTAAATGATGGTGTCTATTATTCAGGGAGAAAAAAAATCCAAACCTACATGGCCCTGTGTGAAAAAGTAATTGCCCCCTTGTTAAAAAATAACCTAACTGTGGTGTATCACACCTGAGTTCAATTTCCGTAGCCACCCCCAGGCCTGATTACTGCCACACCTGTTTCAATCAAGAAATCACTTAAATAGGAGCTGCCTGACACAGAGAAGTAGACCAAAAGCACCTCAAAAGCTAGACATCATGCCAAGATCCAAAGAAATTCAGGAACAAATGAGAACAGAAGTAATTGAGATCTATCAGTCTGGTAAAGGTTATAAAGCCATTTCTAAAGCTTTGGAACTCCAGCGAACCACAGTGAGAGCCATTATCCATAAATGGCAAAAACATGGAACAGTGGTGAACCTTCCCAGGAGTGGCCGGCCGACCAAAATTACCCCAAGAGCGCAGAGACGACTCATCCGAGAGGTCACAAAAGACCCCAGGACAATGTCTAAAGAACTGCAGGCCTCACTTGCCTCAATTAAGGTCAGTGTTCACGACTCCACCATAAGAAAGAGACTGGGCAAAAACGGCCTGCATGGCAGATTTCCAAGACGCAAACCACTGTTAAGCAAAAAGAACATTAGGGCTCGTCTCAATTTTGCTAAGAAACATCTCAATGATTGCCAAGACTTTTGGGAAAATACCTTGTGGACTGATGAGTCAAAAGTTGAACTTTTTGGAAGGCAAATGTCCCGTTACATCTGGCGTAAAAGGAACACAGCATTTCAGAAAAAGAACATCATACCAACAGTAAAATATGGTGGTGGTAGTGTGATGGTCTGGGGTTGTTTTGCTGCTTCAGGACCTGGAAGGCTTGCTGTGATAGATGGAACCATGAATTCTACTGTCCACCAAAAAATCCTGAAGGAGAATGTCCGCCATCTGTTCGTCAACTCAAGCTGAAGCGATCTTGGGTGCTGCAACAGGACAATGACCCAAAACACACCAGCAAATCCACCTCTGAATGGCTGAAGAAAAACAAAATGAAGACTTTGGAGTGGCCTAGTCAAAGTCCTGACCTGAATCCAATTGAGATGCTATGGCATGACCTTAAAAAGGTGGTTCATGCTAGAAAACCCTCAAATAAAGCTGAATTACAACAATTTTGCAAAGATGAGTGGGCTAAAATTCCTCCAGAGCGCTGTAAAAGACTCATTGCAAGTTATCGCAAACGCTTGATTGCAGTTATTGCTGCTAAGGGTGGCCCAACCAGTTATTAGGTTCAGGGGGCAATTACTTTTTCACACAGGGCCATGTAGGTTTGGATTTTTTTTTTCCCTAAATAATAAAAAACACCATTTACAAACTGCATTTTGTGTTTACTTGTGTTATATTTGACTAATGGTTAAATGTGTTTGATGATCAGAAACATTTTGTGTGACAAACATGCAAAAGAATAAGAAATCAGGAAGGGGGCAAATAATTTTTCACACCACTGTATCTATCTATCTATCTAATTAAAAGCCTTTCAGTATCTGTCTAACCATATTTAAAATTTTCATTTCAAAACATTCTACTAAGGTAAATCAGTACAAAGAAATGAATGTATTTAATTGTAGCTGTTTATTATTTTCCTTCGATAATCAAAGTTAGAGTAATAATTCTCTGCAGTACTTTGTGTGTCACTGTGGCTAATTGCACCCAGCATCTGCTAGATTAATTGCTCCCAGGTTGTCTCATCTGCTCTGAAAACTCTATATACAATTCAAAGGTACTGGTGAGTTATTTTATTTTACTTTATATATTTCTTTTTTTTTCACCATGTAGAACATGAAAAAAATAGAGAAGCATATGCACACTTTAACTAATCAAGATCACACAGCATTCTGCTAACTCTCCAGCAGAAGCTCCACAGATGAGAAATAAATAAATAAATGAATGAGTAAATAAATAAGTAAAGTTAAGCAACAGCAGGCAGATATTCTAGCAGAGAAATGGAGCCACTGGTATCTCGGCTCGTCCCCAGAGACTCCAGTCCACACCTGCTCTCCCAGCAGTATATGAAAATGTTGAGACATGCACGTACAGTATACGGCTTATGTGAACTTAAGAAATGTGACAAACAACAGGAGACCCTTCAGTCTGTT
This sequence comes from Erpetoichthys calabaricus, assembly GCF_900747795.2. Lineage (NCBI taxonomy): Eukaryota > Metazoa > Chordata > Cladistia > Polypteriformes > Polypteridae > Erpetoichthys > Erpetoichthys calabaricus. The sequence continues at coordinate 170,348,912 of NC_041402.2, read as the reverse complement.
GAGTTCATCTGAATGACTGATTGTTACGTTGTCCTATTATCGCATGCCGTTACTATTCAGAAGTTTAAAGTTTTCTTTTCTGCATGGCTCAGGAGTTTGTCGTGGTTACATGTGTGAAGAATTGCTCCAAAGTATCTGCCTTGAATGCACTTCTCTTAGTTTCCACTAGATGTCCTCCACTGTTAAACTGATGTTCTGCCTCCAGATCGGCTTCATCAAAGTCTTTAGGAATTTTGTGGTAAACGACGCAACTAAATGAATGGAAACTCAGTTTGGATTGTAACGTTCAGCTAATGAGTGGCACAGGCTGGGAGTTGTGTTTTTCATTATTGCGTTTTCAAAGCACTGGTAACAAGTATGCATTCAATTATTATTATTTTTTTGCCTTTTGAAGTAAATTTTGTAACCATTCTGGTAGCTATATAAGATAAGTGTATTATTATTATTATTATTATTACTTCTCAAGTCCTGTGGTGGGTTGGCACCCTGCCCGGGATTGGTTCCTGCCTTGTGCCCTGTGTTGGCTGGGATTGGCTCCATCAGACCACCGTGACCCTGTGTTCGGATTCAGCGGGTTGGAAAATGGATGGATGGACTTCTCAAGTCTTTTCGATGGTTACAGATTCCCTGATTTCTTTGTTTTTATTTTTATGAGTAACTTTGCTTTAGTGGACAGTGCCTAGAAAAGGTATTCAACCCTTGGACATTTTACATTTTATTGTTATACAATATTGAATCACAATTAATTTAATTTGGCTTTTTTGACAAAGACCTTACAATGTCAAAGGGAAAACAGATCTCTGCAATGTGGTCTAAATTAATTAATATAAAACACGAAATAATTGATTGCATAAGTAACTCACCCTTTTATCTTTACACACCTGTATCATCACTGGGGCAGGCGTTTGGTTTTCGAAGCTACAGAATTAGTTCAATGAACGTCATCTGTCTGGGGATTGAGCTGACTGCCTTCTAAATACTCCTGTATATGGAAGGTCTAACTTGTGCTCAGTCAGTATCATGGACTAACCTACGCAAGGAAGACAAAAGAACACTCTAAGTAATTCCATGAGAAGGTGGTCGAGGGGATGGAGACAAGAAAGTATCCATGTCATCAATATACCTTGGCATTAAATCAACCAATAAGGTTTTGGCAGAAATGTAAATCTTCCTTATATCAGGAAATCCACAAAATCTGAGTGACTATGCAAGAAGAAGAAGACGAGTGAGGGAGGCCACCAAGAAACCTCGAAGAACACTGAAGAAGTTACAAATTACAGTGGATCAGACTGGAGAAACTGTGCAGACAACAAATGCTGCTAAGGTGATTTACCCATTGCGGCCTTATGGGAGAGTGTCAAAGAGAAAGAACACACATTACTTCTTGGACTTTGCTAGAAGGCACTTGGGATGCCCTGAAGAGAACTGGAAGAAGATCCTGTAGCTGGATAAGCTAAAATTGAGCTTTATGTCCATCAGACTCAATCACTGGCACACTCCCTGAAACACCAACACTCACTTAAATCAGGTTAATCTGGAGTATCCTCTAATTAAGGGATTTTGGAGTCAAACATGTGTGCACATAGGTAACCATCAAGGCATGGTGAGGATGTGCACAGTGCATGCATAGACCAGTCCTGCACCCAGGAGACTGGCACTGTGAATATGGAAGTGCTAGCCAAAGTGCTGCAGGGATGCTCACATATGACCTGCGCCATTCTTGTTTATTTGTTATAATACAGGCAACATCAAGCAAAGAACTCAGAAAAGGAGTTGGGGTACTAAAAAGAAATTAGGGCACACCAGAGTGTGAAGGCACGGATCGAAGGGCAGAGGTCTTTGAAGTTCAGACACTGGATGGGCTGGAGGTAGCCGCAGCTCTTGGGGTTCTCCTTCTCGGTTGCGTTTTTCCCTGCCTGAGATAGGAAGAGAAGAACATGGCGCTGTGACAACCAAATGCTTCTGCATTACAGTCCACAAAAATGGCACAATATTCCCAAGTATATGCAAGGAAGAATTTCATTGTACTGAGGAAAACTAACACTAAATTTGACTTGACTTGGCATGTTTATGATATAACTGGTGCCAGCCACCTTTTAAATTGGTTATTAACATAACCTGTGCCACTTAATTTATTAATGATTAATTAGACAGGACTTGTGCCACCTAGATAATTGCTTATTACCTCATGTGACTTATTTATAATTATGGGGTTATAGGGTCAATACCGTCATGTGTGACATGTGACAATCCACATGTGCAGGTTGCCACTTCTCAATATTCTAGAATGTAACGTGGGCCACATCGCTGATTTCGTCTTTTATGTTAGCCTGAAGGATATTTTCAGTGTAGATTGTATCTCATTATTAATAAAAATAATTTGTGCCATCTAGTTTTGTTTGTTACTATCCAATATAACCTGTACCACCTCTGAATTTCTTCACTGTGAATTTCCCCTTGGGATTAATAAAGTATCTATCTATCTATCTATCTATCTATCTATCTATCTATCTATCTATCTATCTATCTATCTATCTATCTATCTATCTATCTATCTATCTATCTATCTATCTATCTATCTAGTTAGTTTTTTCATGTATCACATTGCTTAACATGATAAATCCTGTCTAATTCATTGGTAATTATTTAATTTAATGTGTCACCTGTCTCGCTGGTTTTGTATACTCTAGAATATTATTATTATTACTAAGGGGTTTGCCCCCTGCCCACTTCGCTCACTGCCCCCCCACCCCGGCCTGCACTACGCACCAGCCATTTCGCGTCTCTGTCGCTCGTGTTGTGAAGAGGGGGGCTGAACGCACCCCAAGGAGATGCGGTTGCTCCTCTGAAACCCCTTCTTAAACGATGATACAATGGGAAACAAATACAGTTTTTTTTTACCTCATCTTTGCTCGATCAGCTGCTGGCTTGCTGCTGCTGCCATGCCGCGTGATCTGCATCTTGCACAGCACTTCGAACATTTAAAAGCCTGTACAGCAGCTGTCCTACTATTTATCGGGCGTGGTTAAATCTCTTGGCACAAAGTCTTGTCTCGCGGGACATGAGTTCTTGATATTTTAGCATATAATTTAAAAACAGAATAAGAATCTAAAAATCTAACAACATAAACGATAAATTCTGAAAAGAATGATGGCAAACATATATATGTAGATTTTAAAATAAGCCCGATTTAAAGCGTGACAAAAAACGTCACATAAAATCATTGTACAAAATCTTTGCACTTTTACGTTTAGGATTTTATATATAGAGAGTAGATTATTATTATTATTATTATTGAAAATCAACTGATTGGTACCATAGTGGTTAACACTACTAAATCAGACATCCAGCATTCCTGAGAACCAAAGCTGCTCCCAGGCATTGTCTGGATGGAGTGGATGTTCGCCCTGGGTCTGTGTGGAGGTTCCTACAAGTAGTTCCATTTTATCCCCCACATATACAATACAATTTATATAATTTATTTTTGTATACAGTAATCCCTCGCTACTTCGCGGTTCACATTTCGCGGATTCACGACTTCGCGGGTTTTTAAATACAAGTGATTGCCCGCCTATCGCGGAAGTTATGTTCCAGACCCATCAGCAACAGGAGAAAATCCGCGATATAGAAAGACCATATAAATAAACATTTTTATAGTTTAAGCCTTAAAATACCCATCCCTCATGCTTTAAACACATGTAAACATATAAAACACACTTTGTTAACACATATGATATGTGGATGTCGGGCTAAGGATATGAGTAACATCTCACTATTATAAAACATTTTAACTTCACGCAAGACAAGACAGTGAGACAGGAAAATTGGTGATGTACAGGCTTTTAAATTATTGACATGCAGAGCGACAAGCAGCACAAAGCCAGCACAAAGTCCACTTCTCCTTAGCGTTCATTCAGCTCCCCACCCCCTTGACAATGCGAACTGCGCCTCCCGGGAGGGGGGTTTGAGCGAACATGCGTTCAGCCCTCACACACGCACACACACACTCCTCCTCCTTCCTAACGCGCAGAGCGACAAGCAGGCATTTTGGCAGAAGCAGCACAAAGTCCATTTCTGCTCAGCGTGAGTTCAGCTACCCCCCTTCACAAAGCGAGTGCAGACACATTGACGTCTGATCGCTGCGCGCAGTGTGCAGTGTTGGTCTGCGGTGTTTAAGAATGTAGAAAGTGTTTAAGAGCATAGGAAGTGTTTATAAGAGTGTGGGAAAGGTTAACAAAAGAGTGAGAAAGGTTTATAAGAGTGTGGGAAGGGTTTATAAAGCCTTAAAATATGTATAAATAATAAAATAAATATAGGTCGCTACTTTGCGACATAATAGAGTTCATATCTAATGGCATCAATGGAAATTTACTGGCAACTCCAAATCGGCCCCAGCTTGAGTAAGTGTGGGCCTGTTTGTTCAACTCTTTTAGGGCTCTTTTTTTTTTTCCTTTTTTCCTAGGGCTGAATAAAAAACTCAGTTTCCTAAAAAGCACACAAAGCAATGGTTTCACACACAAATCAACAGAAAATACTTATTTATAACAAATGTTACTCTGTTTTATGTTCCATGAGCCTCTACAGTGTGGAAATTCACAGGCTTGTTATGTACTGTTTGCTTCATCACTTTCAGTATAAGCTGAAAGGCACTTTCTAGACAAAAAGAAAACCAGTTACCTGTCTTTTGTTTTCTGGACGTTGTTTACTCTACGCTACTCACACACATGCAGGGATTCGACATCAAGTCAATGAGAATTAAAAGTCCTTGTAGCAAAGATGGTCTACCTATAACATAATGTTGAGTTTTATCGACATTTACAGCTGATTATCGCCCTCAACCCCTGCAGTCGACAAAGTCGACATCCGCCCTGATAGAGTTAAACGTCTGTGTCCTTGGGGTCCCATTCAGTGTTGTTTCCCAATTTATGTATAAACCTATATGGCCAAAAGTTTAAGTGTTTCTGAACACCTGACTGTCATCTCTATATTTATTATTTATTTGGGATTTTAAAACTAATCTAATCTAATCTAATTTATATGAGGCGTTGGACATCCCATGTCAATACCATAGACATTAATATGGAGTTGGTCCCCCCTATAACAACCTTCATGTTTCTGGGAATATTTTCCACAAGATTTTGGAGTATTTCTGTTGAAGTTGGTGCCCATTTAGCCAAATGAGCATTTGTGAAGACCTGACTTACAATCAGTGTGCCAGTTCATCCCAAAGGTGTTGAGAGTAGGGCTCTATGCAGACCACTCAAGTTCCTCCATGTCTTTATGGACCTGGTTTTGTACAAAGTAGGAAGGACTTTAATATCTAAAACATCATGGTGTGCTGTAGCGTTAACAGTACCCTTCACTGGCTGATCCTTGGAATTGTGCATAGTGATCGTAGGCTTCTGTTAACTTTCATGAAATTCCTGATGCACAGTTCTTGTACTGATGTTGCTTCCAGAGGCAGTTTGGAACTCAGTCGTATTTAAAGCAATAGTGAACTGGAATTTTTTACTCACTACTGTATGTGCTTCAGTGCTCTGTGGCCCCTCTCTGTGAGTCTGCGTGGTCTACCACTTCATGGCTGAACTGTTGTGGCCACCTGATGCTTCCACTTTACATTAACAGAACTTACAGTTAATCTAGCAGAGCAGACATTTCACATGCTAACTTGTGGTGCAGGTGGCATCCTGTGAGAGTGCCACATGTAAAGTCACTGAGCTCTTCAGTTTGACCCATTGTTTGTCAATGGAGATTACATGGCTTGTACCTGGTTTTATGCACCAGTTAACAACAAAATATCTCAATAATTTGGAGGGATGTTCACAAACGTTTGGCCATATATTATATACTGTGGCCTGTAGGGGGCACTCATCTCCCCAAACCTGACTCAAACAGGCACAGACACAAGATCCTCAAACACAAGACATATTTTTATTTTGCTGTGGGAAACTCTTCCCAGTCATTTCCCACACCACAGCATGGTATAAAGCACAATATGTAAATATAGCACATAGCACTTTCTCTTTGCCTTCTTTTCTCTGTCTCTTCTCTTCCTCTGTCCACCTCCACTCCTCCTCCAGCAATGTTTCGTCCCTCTACCTCCTGACTCTCACTCCTGAAGCAGTGGCAGAAGACTTTTGTTTATCCCCCACCCGGGAGTACTTTTGGTGGTCTGTTAGCATGGTCCGGGTGAGGCGGTAGCCCAACAAAATAGGGCTTCACAGACCCTAAAGCACCCCCTGGCCACCTCCACAGAACCCAACAGGGATGTGCCGAACTCCAACTCCCATGAAGCCCTGTGTGGAATCTGATGTACCGCTGCAACCCAGGGGGGGCTACCATATAATGTTCCTGGGGAAAAAATGCCTTCTGTGTGTTCTCTCCCACAGTCTTTCCATTAAGAAGGTGTCCTGATGGGGCAAGGGTACTGGCCGTCTGCCACATGCATATACTGTATACAGTCTATATAGTGAGGGAGGGTACCATGGAATTCTGGTAGTGCAGGACAGGAGCCAGTATGTAAGAGGTCCTGGTGCTAAGTGCACTGGCAATGATCATATTGTCAGCATTATACAAGTACTACCAGGCAGCACTCTCCCTAAGTATAATGGAGAGTGTCTGTTGGCTTACTACTCATGAGGTATAAGTAGGCTCATTCAATGGGGGTCCACAGGATATACCATAGAACAGGTTTTCTTAAACCTTTTTTTTTTCTCATGACTCATCCTTGCCCTTTTTTGTGCCTTCAAGATCCTGACCGTGATGACCCCATGGGGAAGGAGAATCTCTGCTGACAGCCATAGTGGGTTGTCCCCCTTGGAGAATCGCTGTCAATAGTCAAAACAGGTGAGGGGCTCTATGTAACCCATTGCAACAAACTTTGCAAACTATACATGACCATTTCCCTTTGAATACAATGGTCAGTCATGACCATCTTTGACCCAAATGGGGACAACCCGCGACTCAAGAAACTATCAGTCCTCGAAGCTCTCTTATCCCCACTGTGGGCCACTGTCTGGTATATGGCCTAATCCATTAATATAAAGCTGGGGCCCACAGTTGCAGGGACACCTAAAACTGCCAGGGTCAGGGCAGCTCCAGAACATTCTTGAAGCATTCCAGATCCTAGTAGAGGCTTACAGACCAGTCCTGAAGTAGTTTCTCTCTAAGGATTAAAAGCACCCTCCAGTAATCAAACCTACAAACTTATATTTGGGTAAAGAGTTGGATAATAGACTAGAGAAGAGCAAGAATGGTGGGCGAAGCTAGCAAGATATTTAACACAGCACTGTAAAAGAAGTAGTCGCAACACACAAAAAAAGGTTTGGGGCAGCCACCCGTTTATTGTCCCTGGCTGCAAAAGGGTATTGAAAACAGGAATGATCTGTTTGGTTTGAGTTCCAAGACTGAACTGATGAGGTTTTGGAAAATGGTGGCTTTATAAGCCATGAACTGGAAGTGACATCAGTCTGGGCTCCACAACCCAAAGTGATGTTAAATCAGGCAGGTTTTCCCATATTTGGTCTGTAGAGATAACAGAGGTAGGTTTAGTGCACCCCACCACCTCCTGGCCTGGCGGGTAATTACCTCCACTTGGTCCACTCAGCTCCTTCCTAGTCGCACTTGTGTTACAGCACCTAAGTGTGTTGCCTATTCTCATAGATAGGTAGGGTTCGGGTCAGTTACATTTATTATTGTCCCTGTTGTTCAAATTGGCCTTGTGTGTGTGAGCGGACAACTTCAGGTTTGGTTTCCGTTTTGTGCCTGATGCTGCCAAGATCAACTCTGCCCTCATTTGAGCTTAGTTTGATCACGTTGTAAGGTTTCTAAACTCTTCGGGGACTCCCCCCAATGGGACAACACACTGAAGAGTTTGTCCCGTAGCACAATCGCCATATCTGTGGAAAACAGTTTATCAGTTGCCGGGGACACTACATACTACATGCATACTACATACTAAAGCAGATTTGAGCCAACTGCGGTTGTGCTATAAGCCCTTACCGTCGATGGGTGATGTAAGGAACATTATAAACGCAGGGAGCAGGATTACTTGGCCACTAGCCAGGCCATGACCCTGACTGATTGCTGTGTCTGTGTATAGGAGAGTGGCAGATCCCGCTACAATAAATAACCACACTGTTCCTGTTTCAAGCTGAATAAAGCTGGTTTTACTAAAGTACTAAGATTCAGCCTCGTGCTTTGGGGTGCAAGATGGGGACTTACAGGTAGAGTACACATTCTGAAGATTATGGTGGCAATGAGTCTTGGTTCCTTACTCCTATAATAATAATAATAAGTCTTTGCATTTATAAAGCACTTTTCTCACTACTCAAAGTGCTCAGCAATTGCAGGTTAAGGGCTTTGCTCAAGGGCCCAACAGAGCAGGGTCCCTATTGGCATTTACGGGATTTGAACCGGCAACCTTCTGATTACCAATGCAGATCCCTAGCCTCAGAGTCACCACTCCCTATTGAAAGAGTACACACATTCAGGACATTATGAGTTTAAGTGCCCCTGGTTTGTCTCATGCTGTTTCTTCATGACTTGCATCTCAGCTGCTCTTTCAGTTCACTCTTGGATTTGCTGCTGAGAATTCCTTACCACCTTAGCTGTGGCAGGTGGCAGTGTTAAATGCATCTGTTTGGAAACTGAAGGCACTCTGTGCATGCCGGCATGCTTTTCCACATTCTGCCCATTAAGGCCTTTGGAGAGGGTGGCTCTGGAGAAGCGTTTCAGCAAGTAAAAATGCAAAATAACTTATCTGGATTTCGAGAGTTTGGACACCACAAATCATTTTGCAATGATGTTCTTTAAAAGCTGACTTTGTCTGACTTGTCCTCAAGGTATTTATATCTTTTTTTTGAAAGCACGCAGAGAAAGCTGAGGAGAAAGCGGCTCCATGAATCTTTGAAGTCTACAAGATTGCGACGGCTTGCGTTGATTGTTTGCTGCTCTTGTGATGCTTCAAAAGGAAGGATTCCTGTCAGATTTGCATTACATGTGTAGGAGGATCTACAGAAATTTTAGCCACCAGGTTAAAGAAACATTCGTTACCGAATGTTAAAAGCCAGGGCTTTGTTTCAAGGTGGGATGGAAAGACTCATCAATGCCACTGTGCTGCTGCTAATGCCAAATCATTTAGCTGGCACACCTACCAGCCTCCTCATCCAGCCTGAAGAGGGTGCTACCTGTAGCATTCTTTCAAAACCACAGAGCCAGTGACTGCTTGAAAAACAAATGTTGCTACAATTTAAATACATTTACAATTTATGACCCAAAGCACATTAAATTAACCAATCAAAGAATAAGAACCAGGATCCAAACACTGGTCAAGTATTTGCTTTAGCTGAGTATGTATGTGGGTGCATGCATACATGGGTACTATGATGAGCTGGCACCCCGCCCATGTTCTAGAGCACCTTGCTCTGTCTATGACAGTAGTAGTTTAATACTTTATTACTAATGGAAATTCCAAGTGGATCCAGTATCCTCAAATGTTGTTTGTGTGCATGTTCTTCATGTATTTGTGTTGACTTTTCTCCGGTTTTCCTCCTGGATCCTGAAAGAAATCCATGTTAATTTAACTGCTGACTCTAAATTTATCCTGTGCCGGATTAAAACCCCCAACATACGTCTGGATGACTTAGCTCCTTAATGGAGAGATGATCATACTTTTCACAATGCAGTGCAAGGACACCCGGTCATTTCAAGCAGTGCAGAATTTCTCACTTTTGATTTCAGCACATGACTTGATCGCTTCATCTTGGCCAGGAGCAAGGAGTGCAGGTTGAGTTTGGGGTGGGGGGGGTGGGGATTCACCTTGATCATTTCAGTGTGTAGATAATCGAATATTGCAATGAGTGGAATAGGAGAAAAGGTTTCTTGTTCCTTCACAGGGCCCAGGGCTGGTAGATAATTAGCTGAGTGTGAATGTGGATTTGTGCATACATTGACACGTGATGGACTGGCACACTGTCCCTGTTCTAGTGCACATTGTTTTATGCATAATGGTAGTAGCTGAATATTTTATGAGAAATGCCATATGGACACAGTGTCCTGTGCTCTCCTCTTACAGTATCTGTGTGCAGTTTCATGTTCTCGGTTTGTCTTTGTGGGCTTTTCTTTGGGTACTCCAGCACTGTCCTCTGTTGGCTCCTGCCTTCCCACTTGATGCTGACAGGACAGGTTCCAGCCTCCTGTGACCCTGAATTGGATAAAGAAGACTAATTTATTAGTTACAAGCTGTTCCCTGCAGCTACACCCGTGTAGCAATGAAACAGGAAAAACTTTAAAAATCAATAAACAGAAAGGTATCGCTACCTAAGCGGAGGCAAGTAACGCTCCAAATTGAGAGGTAGACTGACTCCCCACTACTGACATCACGCTTCCCCAGCCCCTCAGCCCACAGCCTCTGTCTCGGATTAGCACGCATATATCGCTCCTGCATGCGAACTGTGATTCTTAGCACGATGAGAGAAGTCGCAAAATCAAAATGTTCAAGCGAATTCCAGAAAAAAAAAACAATCTAAATCTGTTAAGTAGTTCTCTCATGAAAAGCAGACAGACATACAGACAGACAGACGTTAGATTTTATATATAATGAACCTCGGTTCACGAACATCTCGGAACACGTACAAATCAGTTTACAACCAAAAAGTTTGCCAAACTTTTGCATCTGTTCACGACCACACACTCAGTATACGAACAAGCCAGTTTCCTTTTCGGTTTCCGCACGTGTTCAGATTCTCCTTGTGCATTCCCTGTGCAGCGAGCGAGAGAGACACACACAGACACACGCGAGAGAGACACACACGCGCGCACAAGAGAGAGACACACACACACACGAGCGCGTGCGTGAGAGAGAGCGAGTGAGAGAGAGGTTCGAGCATTGTTTTAACCTCGTTGTATTTAATGAAGACTTTTTTTCTATTGGATTTTAACCTCCACTTTACTTCTGTTTACAGCGATCTGTTCGTAGCATGCATTGTTGCAATGTTACTTTTCTTGGTGGTTTATTAAATTATGGATTTTTCAAATGTTCATTTTTTTCCCTTAAAAAAAAGTGTTTTTAGCGAGAGGTTCGTAGCGCTATAGCGCAAACTCTTGCAGTGTTAGTTTTCTCTGTTGTTCAAAGGTTTTCTCAGTGTTATTCAATGTTTTTACATTTAGTTTACTATTACACTGTACATTCTATGGTTTAATTAACTATATTTCTGCTTAAAAATCTTTAAAAAAAATATATTTACATACAGTTCGTATGGTCTGGAATAGATTAATTGTATTTACATACAGTCCTATGGGTGAAATTACTTCGGTTCACAACCAAATCGGGTTGGAACGAATTATGGTTGTGAACCGAGGTTCCACTGTATAGTGTGGTGCTAGGACCTGGACACAAACAAACACAGATGCCAAATGTCCCAAACACAAATGCTTTACTTATTCAGCACACAATGCACATGCAATACAGTGCTCAAATCACCGTCAATTCAGTCCTTTCTTTCTCTTTCTCTTCTGCCGCCTTCACTCCTCCCATCGCAAGCTCCATCCTCTGCCTCCCGACTCTGGCTCTTCAAATGGAGTGAGGTGGCCTCTTTTACA